>NC_056725.1:1562889838-1563157338 GCF_019279795.1 Protopterus annectens
AACAAGCCAGCCAAAACCCAAATTATTATGGTACAGCCTAGGGTTGCAGGCATATGATGGGAGAGTGCAGCACTGTACTGGGGTCAGTAATGCCAACTGGAATCTCAAGACAGGGAATGGGGTAAGGTATTCCCAGACAGGCCCAACCCTCTCAAGCAACATTTCTCAAGAGTCACTTGAAAAACTAGCCTGAGGTTTCAGTGGGGTGTCACATTGTCAGTCCAGCTATCTGGAATTTTGTAAATAGTTATATGTCATTTGTGAATATCAGTAGGATGCAATTGGTTGTGTTACCACTATATTAGAACTGTATGGTATGTGTGTATCAAACTGCTGGTACAAAAGTATCTGTTGAACAGGGTTTGTACAGTACACTGAGCTTCAAAGATGTATCCACAGTGTACCCTACTGGAACATAGAAGATTAACTTGCAAAACTTAAAAATAGTTGAAGTTACGTTACTTTATAGCTGGGAGATAAACAAAAGATATTATCTCTCAGTTTCAGGACAGTAGCAGACAATGTCTACAGCTACAAGTTTTCTGTATTGTCTTGAAAGAGTAGTAATTACTATGCTTGAGATGAGGAAGTGTTTTATTGCTTTATGACTTCCAACAGCTGCATAGCTCTGAGCAAACGTCTTTGTCTATGTATTTTCACATGGAGATTCTAAATGGATCAGTGGGGAACATTTGCAAGCCTGGGAACTGATGTCAAGTAACAAAAAGTAATGTCATGCTGCAAGTATCCCAGCAGCAATATTTGAGATATCAATTTTAAGAACTCTCTGAGACAGTGACTGTGCATTTTGTATTTGTCTTTGACCTGACAACATCCACTCACCTCTGCACTTGGCTTGCTGTAAGTTTACTAGGGTACAGTAATTTATCCTAGATTCAGTTAGGAATATAGTGAAGTATAGCTTAGATGTTTACTGTATTTATCTGAGACTGTCCTGCACTGTTGTTTTAAATATTTCCTGCGATTTTAAACTCTGATGTCACTGTGAATATATATTTAGTATTGTCTTGTTCTTTTTTATTTATTATTAAATGTATATAACCCTATTGTTGTGGCTGATGAGACATATTTAAACTAAGTAATTGCATTTCTATTTGGTGGCATTGTGCAGGCCACTGCTAACATCCTTGCCCTTGGTCAGACTACCATCTGGAGTTATTTATTTATTAACTTACATTTGTTTACCAGGAAAGTCCAACTGGGTCGGAAGCCCATTTTCAGTGGAGGCCCGAGGAGAAAAGCTCCACAGAAATATAAGCAAAATACAATAACAATAGTATACATACAGTAAGAAGCAGAATACACATCATCTAGTAAGTCTATACAAAGTAGTATTTAATACAGTTTTCTAGTAGATACAGGTTCAAAAAGAAAAACACACAAGCATGTAATAGTAACATTACACAGTAAGATTGGATACGCTTTGTTAAGGGCCTTAATGTAACTGATAAAGAGTTGGCTGGTGGCAGTGATAACTACCTTACAGTCTGGGCAAAAGGGGATACAACTAATAAACCTGTACCAGCCTTTCCCAGGTGTGTGTGCTTGTGTATAAATCAAATCTCAAAGTGTGTGTGTGTGTGTGTGTGTGTGTGTGTGTGTGTGTGTGTGTGTTTGTCAGCTACTTGGGCAGGGACATGAAGCACAGGTTGGACACAGAAGGTGCTGGAGGTCTTGGCTTGACCACTCAGCTGAGATCTCAACCCTATAGCTGTGCCACTGGGGAGTTTTATTGGGGATCTGGAGAAAAGGGAAAAACCTACCCCAGACTGACTGTGGTCTCTGTGTGCTCTTTAGGGAAACTGCACTTTACTGCGTGTGTACTGGTCATCCTCCCAGTGTGTACATTCCCCACTGTTGCCAGTGGTGAGCATTGAGGCTTCTTGATTATTGGGCTAGTGTTGGGGCCTCACAATGACAATAGAACAAAAGGGTAGTAAAAGAAAGTCATATGGAACAAAAGATAATTTGTTAAAGTCATAATGGAGAACTGTAAAAAATGGAAGAATCCAAGTATGGTATGGAAATGCTACAAAAAAGCAGTTGGCAGTATTCCACATTCATTGATAAAAGAGTGCTTAAAAATGTATAAGATACACCCTACTCTGATCAAATACATTACAGCGACCAACAGTGGCAAACCACTTTGTAGTTAAGCCATGATAAAAGACAAATTATTATTTCAGGGATAAAAATCCATAGGGGAATATTCCAGGGTGACTGTCACCGCTCCTCTTGCTCTTAACCCATTAAGCTGTCTACTTAACAGATTAGATCATGGATACAATTTGACTCCCAGAAAACAACAAAGTGTAAGTACTTCTCATCTTCTTTTTTTGGATGATTGTTGGATGATTTAAAACTGTATAGTTCATCAGATGAGGAACTGAAAGCACAACTACAAGTGGTCATAACTTTCTCATATGATATAAGAATGTCATTTGGCTATGATATGTGTGCAAAAGCAACATTTACAGCAGAAAAACTGTAGCATGAAGAAACCCAGTTTGGGACAGGAATGTGATATAAAAGAACTTGAGCAAGAGGGAGTGTATAAATACTTGGGAATAGATGAAGGATCAACAATAATACATGAACAAATGTGAATAAAAGTAAGGAATACTTTAGAAGACTAATACTGAAAACAGGACTGATACCTAGGAACAAAGTCCAAGCTATAAACCAATAAGCTCTTCCTGCCCTATCTTGCAGCTTTAGAGTGAGTGACTCATCCAAAAAGGAGTGGGATAGGTTGGAAAGGAAAACAAGAAGGATGCTCCATGCTCATCAAATGATTTATAAAAACTAGTGCATAACAGACTATATGTTCCCCGTTCTGAAGGAGGTATGGGCCTCCTCAAAATTGATAACATGTATAATTCTGCAAGCAGGAATGGAAATCAAACCAGAAGTAGGTAAAACTCAGGCAGCAACTGAATGTGCCAAAAAACAAAAGAAAGAATATAAGGCGAAGGATCAGATGAGAAGGCAAGCAATGTGGAAAATGCATAAAGATAGTTGCAAGTATAGAAAACTCTTGGAACAGCCTCATATTGATCAGGGTGGAATGCAGGAATGGTTAAGGAGAGGTGAATTTAAACCAAAAGACGAAAGGTTAATATTGGAAGCCCAAGATAGTGGACTAAGTACACGTTGGTTTACAAAGTCCATTGAACATTTGGGAGAAACGGACAAATGCAGGTTTTGTAAAACAGAATTGGAAACAGTCACACACATCTTTCTGCTGGTTGTGATGGCAGAAGGACATTATATTGAAAAGCATAATAATGAAGCAAGAGTATTGCATTGGGGATTGTACAAACATTATAATACTGAATTAGCTGAATAACACTAGAAAAATTAGCTACAAAGCATTATAAAAAACTATGAAGTTTATATCACATGGGATCATCCATTGCCAACAATTCAAAAAACAGAAGTCAGAAAACCAGATACAGTATTCCAAGAAAAGAAGACAAAAATAGCATTGATCATTGAAATTGCTACACCCAGTGAGACACAAAGTCATAAAATACCAGCATTTGTAGGCAGAAACTAAGGCAATTTTGAAGATGGATACGCAGACTATTCCAAAAGTAGTAGGAGCAATGGGTCTTATAAAAAAAGAATTTATAATCATACTTTGATATGTTACAGATACATGTAACTCTGTACGAACTTGCAGGAGGTGTCATTACTGGGCACACTGCGGTGCTGCGAAGAGCACTTCTGGCTAACAAAGATTGAAACAATACTAATTTCATGAACTTTAATCATACTTTGACTTAGGAATGGGGTCCATTCCTGTCAGGGTATTGGAAATCCAAAAGACTTGGAGAAATTAAAAAAAATGCCAGTGTCTCAAGATAAACTTGCACACATTTTTACAGGAAGAAACACAAAGAAACTCCACTCTGCTAAATGGAGAATTCAAACGGCTTTAAAAAAATCTTAAAAGTAATAGTCTGCTCCACGGAGCAAGTTACAAGGATGGCATTTCGATGGACATTCCAAAAGAAAGACCGTCCAGTGACCAGATTTCTTTCTACTGGTATGCATTTGATTTACAATGGGTACTCTGGTTGGGCTGTCTGATCAGAGTGTTTATTTTGAAATAAAATTGGCCTTTATTGTTTAATAATCATTCTGTACCCCAGCATTTAACTGAGTGGAGCATCTGCTCTGTATTTAACGACCAACTGCTTTTGATGTTTTGCAGTAATTTTACATACTATATGGAAGTTCGTGCCTGATAAAAACTAGGTTGACTTATTCTTTGTTATTGCCCAGTGGCTATTGTGCAACAGTTTTAAAAATTGTTAATGTAACAGTGGCACTGTTTGTCATTGCTTTCTTATCCATGTTAACTACCTCCTATCTTTCTGTTTGTCGAATCTTTCTTTACCTCCTTTTCTCATCTTCTAAGAACTAAATGCCAGCTCAGCTAGTATTCAATAAGCTGGAGAAGGCAGGCAAAAATAAAAACTATGCGAGTTTGTTCTCTGTGTCCCTTTATCAAGTGATACTGAAAAGTAAGTCTAAGTAAAACTTTGCTGCTTCTGAAACAGCCTGTTATATAAACTGTGTACCTGTGAGTTTGAAACTGAATTCTGCCAGTGGACTATGCACTTCTCATTCTAGTTAATTTTTTAACACACTGTGCTGGACAGTGAATAAAACTCACCATTAAGTGCTACACATTCTCCTACTCCCATATGACTGATCCAAATGTGCTACACTGGGATTGGCACTGTAACAAGCCGATTACCAGAGCACTTAGCAATTACTGCTGTTCTAGATGTGCGCATGCAAACAGACTGGCTGTTCTGTGCTACATGTGAAGGGTGCCATATGCATTCCTCAGCCACCATGGGTCCAATCACAACTATAGCCAGTCTTTTGTCTTGATCCTGTATTCCTTATTTGCTCTTAAAGGCACATTAACCTGAGTACTTATTTTCCATTTTTTCAGATTATACACTAAATTCTCCTATACCAATCCACACTCAGTACTGACTGATTACTACAACCCATAATACTTGCACCTGAGAATCAAGTAACATAACAATAGTAGTGTAGATCAGGAGAATATTCAAGTACCACATATTATGCATCCTACTAGGATTAACTAATTCTCAACTCTGCCACTCATTCTCATTTATTTCTCATGCTGTTCATCATACTATTACATCAAAGATCCCCACTTACAATTTTCTACAAGAATCCTACAGAACTAGTCTGTTATCATCAATTCACCAAACAGAACTTTACCCAGTAACCACAAGTTGATAAGTTTCACAAAAATACACCTCCATCCATGCCACTGCTACAGCTGTTTTACCAGCTTGAGTCTATTTTTAAACATGTTTACTAAATCTTCACACATTAAACAATGATGCTGACCATGTGATTTTTGCTACCAATATCTTTCCAGTACTATACCCACAGCCAAAAAAAAATCTACTACACCCTAGTTTTGGACTGTATCAGCTTATCAACTACAAACATTTAATGTTAGCTACAATAAATAATGTGGAGCCTTTTTAAAAAAATGTTTCATGCATAGCTCGACAAAACCAACTCATGTTACTGCAATTAGATATTCCTAGCTCTCACCTGTCAGCTTCCACTGCACATGGATGTCATCACTTTAACAGCAACAGACAAAAAAAAAAAAGTGCTGGAGGTAGAACTCCCCTTCATGCTATCAGTTTGAGTGCTGACTCATAACAATATTACCAAACAGGATGCTTCATTGCAGTAACTGGATACCTTGTCACTGCATTAGCTTCTCCCAAAAGATAACACGGCTGCAGGCTACCCCCCCAACACAACTTCTGCAGAATTAACTGGGGATAAACTGCATGCCATATGCAGCAACACTAAAAGGCATAACACTATCATTTCAGTAAACTTCAACATACATACATTGGTGAAGCAAAACCAACTCTGACTTAAATGAATGCCTCTTCAGGTGTGCACTCAGCTAAATGGCAACCTTCCCCTTTTGACCAAATGCCACAACAGGAAACCATACAAAACTAGAATGGATTCTAACTTGTCCACATATGTAACCTAAAACCCTATTTTTTCTGAGTCACCATGCCCTATCCTGATTTTCTTTTCCAGGAATTAAAACAGGCCTTTCTGTATTAGAGTATTTCACAAGAAAGTTGAACTAGGCCTGCTGGCTGGGTGACTTATCAGTATTAGGTTACTGCATTGGCACAAACTAATGATACTCTGAGAGTCATCCGTTGTACTGCATTCTTTTTGGGTGAGCACTAACTTATCGATAGTACACTCTCACTAAATATCTACAATGGTCCAGTACACATTTTCAGAAAGAGTGTGCACATTAGTGTGGATGTATACATATACATCTAGACAGAATCTATTGTATACAGTAACTTGCTTTGTTCCTGTACAGGACAGATTTGGGGTTTGTTTGTCTGTTGAGCTTGTCATGGCATTGAGTGCGTGTGTGTGTGTGTGTGTGTGTGTGTGTGTGTGTGTGTGTGTGTGTGTGTGTGTGTGTGTGTGTGTGTGTGTGTGTGTGTGTGCAACTGAAGGAATAAGAGCTGGCTTTTGTTTATGTGAGAATTTGGTGTGTGTGTGTGTGTGTGTGTGTGTGTGTGTGTGTGTGTGTCTGTGGGGTGGTTAAAAGGTAGGGGACTGAGTTGCGATCATTCTGAATATGTTCCACAGTGCTGATGGAGTTTACATTTATTTATTGAAAAAGAGTACAGTAGGTTAGGATGACTCCCTTGGTGTGTGCTGCGCTTGAAGTGTGTGTGTGTGTGTTGCGCTTGAAGTGTGTGTGTGTGTGTGTGTGTGTGTGTGTGTGTGTGTGTGTGTGTGTGTGTGTGTGTGTGTGTGTCTGAATGCTGCTGAATGAACATCCAGGAAGAAAGAGGTCATCATCTCTCTCTCTACTCTTCCCTCATTAAACCAATAATCGAGTATAATGCCCCATTTGGCATGTGCCTCACTAAACACTTGCAACAGCTGGAAAGGCCACAAAAGTACCTCACGAGAGGAACCTAGGCCTTAAACACATACCCTACATGGACAGACAAAAAAACCCAACTTTTCTCTGTCTCATATCGTCTATTAAGAGGCGATCTCTGCTTGACTTACAAAGCCATGTCTGACCCAGCCCTGTTAGCAATGTTACACCTAAAAAAATCCCAATCCCTCCGCACCACATGCTCCAGGGGCCTCAACCTCATTACCACAATCAACAGAACATGCTGGAGGGACAGGTTCATTACCCAGAGACTGCCCATGCTCTGGAATAGACTTCCCATACATGTCAAGTAGAGTACCTCACTGGCCCTTTTCAAGAGAAATCTTGATGAGTGGATAGGAAATAGAAAGTTCTCTCAGGGGATCACTCCAGTGGCTCTACTTGATAAAGGCATCAAGAACTAACGGTGGCATGATGCCAGGGCACTTCTATGGGTTAGGTTTGTAAAGGCTCCAGGGCCATTGGCCTAGTACACACCTATGAACCTATGTGATTACGCCTTTAATTTGATGTGCATGTATGAGACAAAGTTGGTGAGACAGAGTGTACAGTCAATTTAGTGAGTAAGGCATATGTTTGTTGGTAGCACTTACAATGGTTGTAATCAAGCTCCTTATGATTCATATGGTTTTGTGTGTGTGTGTGTGTGTGTGTGTGTGTGTGTGTGTGTGTGTGTGTGTGTGTGTGTGTGTGTGTGTGCACACGCGCACACACGTGCATGTGTTTGCAATGAGTGTATTTCTCAGGCAAAGCACTAGTCAATCAGTGTACTTTGTTCATATTCTTTCTTCTGGTGTCTCTCGTCTAGACTACTGTTGATATCAAGCACCACAATTCACTTATTTGCTGCTTTCTGTAATATACTCCTACCTCTCTGACAAATAGTATTTTTCTCAACAAATGTAGAAGACTCTTGCATTAACCATTCCATGGTTTAATTTATTTATTTAGTTTACATTTACTTATTGAAAGAGAGTACTGATCAATACTGACCAATTTTCATCTCAGCTCAGGATGCATTTAGTAAATGAGCAACAGGTACATGTAGTAAGGAATTTGCTATCTATGAGATAATCATAAGGAGTACCTTAAATCTAGCCACTCATCTGCAAAATTCTTATGCAGCAGTAACACCCCCTCCTTAGTTCATCATTATTTATTTGCATAGCCCCTCTACATGTCTCTGCTCATTAGGCATTTACTTCTCCCTTCTAGACCCCTCTGCTCTCACTGTTAATATACTAGTACACAAAGTATTAAGTTGTAAACCTTTTTCTTTCATCATTCAATAACATGGAATACCATCCATTACAAAATTCACACTCTGAAGCCTCTTCCCACTTTCAAAACGGAACACATGAAAAAACTATCTCAAATTCTCAGATGTAAATGCTAGTGTGGTATAACTTAAGCTACCAACCTTCAAGGCTCATTGCAGCTCTCTGATAACTTACTCATCATAAACACTGCTAGACTTTAAATTCTTTTGTTCTTACCTACCATTAATGGTTGCAACCAGTTATTCCAACCTTAGCTCACACTCATTACAACATGTTTTGTACTTTATTCTTCACTATTCCAAAATCTATAGCAGAGACAAGCTGCAATTTGTGCTCAAGTTGCATCACTAAAATGTTAGATTTTGACTTTGAAGTAGGCTTGACTCCATCTCAGGAATATCACCCATATCAAAGACTTATTTCACCTTCTGATCTCCATGCTGTGGTGCATACTAGTCTCCTCACAATTTGATTAATGAAACACTCTCTGTTTAAGTATTCTAGATACAGATCCAAACCACCTACAGCTAATTAAATTTCTGAGTAGCACAATATTATGCCCGACACATCTGTACTTCAATGTCTGCCCATAAGGCAATGCATCATCTATAAACTTCTTATTCTTGAATTTATACGCTCTTCTTGGCTATGGACCCCATGGCTCTAAGATCTCTTGAACTATGCTCTGCTTCATAGGTGCTACCTACATTTCTATCCCTGCACCTTGAGCCCTTCAGAACTGAAAAGTATTTAAATATCAGAGTCTGAGCTTGCTACTGGGTTGACTGAGAATATTTTTAGTCATGGGTAGTTTCAAGTGATGTTTAAAATCTTATCTTTTTGAAATGGAATTTGAGCAGCCTTGGTTTAATGCTGCATATTTCATACTAGTAGCAACATAAATTGTTTTAGTGCTGAGATTACTTAAAATGATAAAGAGGTTTTCATATCTTTTATTTTTGTTTATCTCAAGTTCTATTTAATGCTTACCTATAAATCAATGGAATTATACCAGAGCTGTTGAAAAGCTGAATTTTTAATTATAGGTTAAAGACTTGCATCCAACAGTGTCACAGACTTCATCAAGACAAAAGCGATTAATCTGTGATTAAAAATATTTTTTTTTCAACAGCACCAGTGTACTGGCATTTTGGTTTGTGGGACTGAATTTATTCTACACACTAGTCTATTTGAATACTAATTTTTGAGGGCCATTTAATGTTTATCTTAAAATTACGTCGCTACATTTTCTTTGCATGTTACTTTGAGTCAAGCAATCAAATGAAGTTGACATTTCCAGTTTTTAAATTTGCCTTAACTCAAAATTCATAACCTCTGCTTTTCAGCTTGCCTCTTTTCAATATTTTACTAACATTTCCAGCACTTTTCATTCACCCATTTTTTATCTATCCCAAACAGCATATGCTCTTAATGAGCTTAACTCTACTTCTTTTAACTTTTATTTTTCCTTTACCTTTCATCTAACAAAAACTGTACATTTATTTCACTAGAATGTTGAATCTGCCTCTTTAATCAATAGTGGTGGTGCTGCGGTAGCATTGTCAACTCACAGCAAGATGTTGTCCTGTTCAATTCTCAGCTAAAGCGTCTTCTGTGTGGAGACATGCATGAATGGGCGTACCTTTGTTGAAGGTTGTACGTCAGGGCTGGCAACTCGGTACGTAAAAATCTGCTGCCAATCATTAGCGGACTGTAGTTCCGCTGTGGCAACCCCTAACCGAGAAAAGCAGAAAGATACAACATTAGCCAGTAGTAACAAGTTTAGATATGCTGTACTACTTCAGTATTATATACTGTTCATTTATGCTTTACTCTTAACAGACTCGTTATTAATGGTCTTTTATACTACCTTTTATTTTTTTACTGTTAACAGACATATTATTAATACTTCTTGTAGCATACAGATTCATATTTAAACGTGTTAGCAGGTCTTCTTTGTTTACACTATACTCAGTCTCCGTCTCACTTTCAGTTTTTCTTTCTAATAGAAGCAAGTTATGAATGAAAAGGGGCCCCTGTGGTTCAGTCCTCTGACCTGCTCAAAATAAATACATAAAAATACTGACTCATCCATCTTGTTTTATTACATATGTTCTTTTTCCTGCGTCTGCCAGCATGAACTTCAGGCTTCCAATATGGCTTACCACTATCATTCCACTTCACCATTTCCTGACCCTTGGTATTTCCCTAGCGTAATGGAGACAGGGAGGGTCTCCCTACTGGGACAACAAATACACATGGCATGCCTCATTCCACATGTGTAGGTTCTCAGGGGTGAGAGTTACCAGGCTCCAACAGCTGGACAGAAACAAGCAATATTTTTTTTGTAGTTCTAAGTCACCTCCTCTAGTATGCTTACACCAGCACTTTGGTCGGGTTGGCAATGGGGAGTATCTTCCAACACATCCCCACTTCTGACACATACAGCAGTCATATATTCTCTATTCTCTTGTCCAGTGGCCAACATAATTTCTGTAAGCCCCAGACTTTGCCAGTGCTTCACAACAGAGATGCGTACCTAGCATGACTCTCCTCCACCCCAGGTAGGTATGCCCACCCTTCCCATCTCATCATCACGTACCTGAAACACTCATTAGACTTGGTTTGCCTACGCTGCAGTCAGAGCTTTATTCCTCTTTGCCACTGGTGAGATCTTTCACTATACATGTAATTACAGACTACAGCATCACTAAGCATTTGCTTAGAAATATCAGAAGCATAAAAATAATTCTTGTGCTTGTTTTCGCATGAGTACATTGTCTTTCATGACAATAATACCTAAAAGGGTCATGCCACTTGTTCACAATGTATCAGTTACAAGATCACTGCCACATGTGTCTTCACTACTGCTCTATAGCCAGGTTATAAAAGTATGCAACAGCACTACAGTGGGAGAAAGCAGCTCAGCTCAGGCTGTAACAGACTAAGAAAACTGCACATCATGTATCACATTCACAGGATAAACCTCCAATCCAAAGAAAAATACATGCTCTGGTGAAAAGTATTACCATTACTTTTTAGATATAGCACACTATAAATAGTAAAGTTTTGTCATTTTAATTATCAGTGCTCATTTAACAATTTTTCAATGTATTAACATCATATGTGTTTTCCCAAGTCATGCATGTGGCTGGATCTTCAACTGTTACACTAACATGATTATGAAATGAGAAACAGAAGAGAATTACATACAGCACACAAAATGGATGGCACAACATTTCACTGAAAGGATGTTTTTGTTTAAACAAAGTTTATAAAAATGAGTCCCATTCCCCAAAGTTGGTACATTCATGGTTAAGGAAAATGGGGGTTGCAAGAATCCCCAGTAAAATGCAGTGTTTTTTGTAGGGATGGCAATTTTGCATTCAGTGAAATAGTGCAAGTTCCAAAAATGTTCCAATATTGCTGCACATCTCCTGTATAACAAAGCAGTTTGCCACATACGTACAGAGCATAACTGCAGATCAGAGGATAATAACTACAAGTCACAGGAGGCTCACACCTTCCCTTTTCCTCTTCACAGATGGAGGTAGATGCCACTCTTCCTACACTGTGGCCACTGTAGGGACATGTCACAATGTAATACAGAATGCAGATTTAAAATAAAACACAGTCTAAAATTGAAACCAGGATACATTAAGTAATGTGGAAATGCTGTCTGGCCTGCTTTGTACAGGGACTGAGTTTTTCCATCTGTGCCCATGGCAAGATCCAGATAAGACAACCCATGAAACTTTTTCCTCTAGAGTAGAAGGGTTCCTGCTATAATGGGTTATGACAGGACTATCACAAAAACAACAGAGAAAAATAGATCAACAAACAGCCTGTTGAGATGAACTAGGGCAAAGCAGAATAAGGACAAAAGTGTTACCATTAACAATGTGTTTATTTCTGTAAATATTCAGTACATAGGTTCATAGGTAAGTACTAGGCTAACTGCCCGAGGGCATCTATAAGCCTAACCAGAATGTGTTGGCTTTCGCCGCCCCCTTAGATTAGTTCCCTGTGCCTATGTCCAGCAGAGCCATTAGTTCCCTGTGCCTCTGTCCAACAGAGCCACTGCAGTGATCCCTGGGGTAAATTTTCTGTTCCCATCCACTCGTCAAGGTTTCTCTTGAAGAGTGTCAGTGAGAGGCTCTGCCTAATGTAGTTTGGAATCCTGTTCCAAAGCATGGGGGAGTCTCTGGGACAGGAATCTATCCCTCCAGCATGTCCTACTTATCATTGTGGTGAGGTTTAGATCCCTAGAGCGTGTGGCTCTTGGGGATTTGTTTTTTTTTTTTAGGTGGAGCATGTCCATCAATTCTGGGTTGGACATGGCCTTGTATGTCAGGCAGCGATCACCTCTGAGTAAGCAATATGCAACTGAGTACAGCTGGAGTTTCTTCAGTCAGGCTGCATAGGGCATCTGTTTGAGGCCAGTAATCCTCCTGGTGAGGTACTTCTGTGGTCTTTCCAGCTGTTGCAGGTGTCTTGTAAGGTACATCCCAAATGGGGCATTGTACTCTATGATGGGTCTGATGAGTGATGAGTAGAGGGGCACAATAACCTCTTTTGTTCTAGATGCGAACCCTTTTGTGATTAGGTGGGTCAAATAGAAGTATTTTCTAACCACCTTGGCAATATGATTATCAAAGGAGAGATTACTATCTACTTGGGTCCCCAGGTCCCTTATTACATTTTCTGTATTTAGGGGACTACCACGTATGTGGTAGTTCTCGGGTACTTTGTTTTTTTCAAAGGGGATGACTATGCACTTTTTGGCATTTAGCTTGAGGCCATTATTTTGACACCAGGTATCTGTCTCAGTGAGACCCTTCTGGAGGATGTCTGTATCAGCCAGAAAGTCAATTATGGCCCCCAGTGTGCAGTCATCTGCGAACATGGTCACCCATAGTCCTCCTGTGCTTGCCTGTACCTCTGAGAAGTATATACCGAACAGGAGGGGTCCCAGGACTGAGCCCTGTGGGACGCCACTTGTAACTGGTTTAGAGTCAGACCTACAGCCTGCAACTCTCACCATGCATAAATATGTCTCTATCAATTTGGCACAAGTTTTTGCAATAGTTGTGACGAACCACATACAGACAATGACAAGAATGTTTAGTAAAAAAATACAAAAATAAAAATAAACTTGACACATTTACATGTAAAATGTGGTGCTATAATTCTTCCTTCCATGTGTGTTAAGAACAAACCGCATTCAGATAATAGAAGGCATTTGTGATTAGTCCAGACAGACAGAACAGAATTTAAGAGGCATGAGAAAGTGAGGACAGAAAGGCAAGTTCACTATATAGATAAAGTGAAGAGCACTGAACGAAGGAGGCAAAACAATGCCATTCAGTAACTATTCTCTGCATTACATAAAAAAGAAGAAAATATGAGCTAAACCACTGGAAGATGCTGCTCAGCTTGACTGCAGCTCTATTTGAGTTACACATCTTATTACTGTCTCACTGAGGAAGAAATTAGGGCACCATGCGCAAAGGGGATTCGTTCACTACCAGTCGATTCTTTTCTTCATATGGTAATATATGCTGTACTTCAGAGAATATGGTCTGCGCTTACAGAACTTTTGTTAAAAAATCTTCAGATAAATGATGACGGTAAGTTTCATAACTGAATTTTCATGCCCTCAGAGTACTGTTAAATTCTGATATTGCAGTTATTTTAAATCAATGTTATGAACACCCATCCTTTCAAGTTCTACAGATACAAGCAACAGTACGCACCATAATTATTTTAGAAACGACCCTGGCAAATTCCAGTAGTTAGCATATACAATTATGTACACTGAAATAATAAAACAATTACATAAAACTACAAGTTCCTGTCCATAAATGGTTTATTTTAAAAGCTACTTAGTAACTTCAATATACACATGCACAGCAAGAGACAAAAAAGCCAGATTTTAATAGCAGAAATCGCCACGACAGTTAAGACTCTTGTCATTTTGTTTTTTATTCGGTTAAAAATAGAATTTTGAACAACATATTACAACAACCAAAACCGTATTGTATATGTCAAATATATTTTTGATTTTTCTCTGACAGCAAATAAAATATCTATTTTTCGAAAAAAAAAAAAAAATTTTGAAACTAAGTGCAGTGGAAGCAGAATATGTACAAAAAGACAACATTCCTGCTGAAACTGCTACACAATAAAAATGTGAGGTAAGAGCCACAGCACAAGGGAAGACAGAATATGCCACACTTAACCATGTTTTTTTTTTTTTTTTTTTAATAATGATGTACTAGTGGTGCAGCAGGTAATAATGTTGCCTCACAGCAAAGTTCTCTGGTTTGATTCTCGGCTGAGATACCCTCTCTGTGAAGTCTGCAAGTCCTCCCTGTGTTTGCATGGGTTTTCTCCCAAAGTCCAAATACATGCCACTCTAAATTGCCTTTATGTGCAAGTGGCCTGTTTATGTGTGGCAAGAAAAACTGTGGCAGGCTAGCCATTCAACGGTATGAACACTGGGTCTAAATGATTGTTACTGTTGAAGTGACACCCCAACCCCATGTACTAAATGGGGAAAAGGGGTTGTGGTTGGACGAATGGATCAAAACTGCAGTATCCTTTTACCTTATATCTTCTTGTCATTTCTCTTATGTTTTTGGCTTTACACCTTTTAAATGTGGGACCCTAATCCACCAGTGTTTCAAGTCCAGAAAGAAAATAAATTTATTTTCATAAGTATTTCTTGCAGTGAATGATAAATTCATTGTCTTTCATATCTTAGGCTGACTCTCCCTTTAGGGGCCAACCTGTTACTAATAATCACCATCCAGATGTCCAAAACTGTCACCATTCCTGAACATGGGTCAAAGTCCTCAAACAATCATCCACCCACCTCATTACATTTGCCCGCATGACTTATACCTTCCTATGCTCTACGGACGAGCTAAAATACCTCTTCCTTCCCATCTATTACTATTAACATGTGAGACCCCATTACATCCTAGTCTTTGTTATTTACCTTAAAGTGCAAAACTGTACTCCTAAACCTCACTCTTTTTACCCATTTCAGATAGCAACCATGTGACCATTAGTTTTCACTGGACACCTATGTTGGCCTAGAACCCTCCCACTCTTTTCTATATTTACCTTGCTTAGTGCACCAACCTTGTCAACTGCAACCAGATCTGGTTTAAATAATACCAAATGCTGCATTTTATTTACTAGAAGCCCTATTTTGGTAGAACTCACAACCTGAGCAGGATGCACTACATAATTTTTATTCAATTTAGATCTTCTGGAAAGCATATGAATGTATGCATTCCGCTGCATTCACATGCAAATTTATTATATTTCTTATTTTATACATTTCAGTCGCTTTTCTATTCCTAAGGTTTGTATCAAACAGTTTACAGAGTTCTACAAGTGGCATTCATTCCACCTTGAAAGATGGTGGTCAATGGCAGAACCATGAATATGGACTGGTGGAGCACTCTACACACTGTGTGCAGATGACCTGAGGCATGCAAATCAACTCAGTACATCACTGACCCATTTGCTATATAAGCTGCAGAATCTCACTAAACAGGAGGTCATCTAATGTTAACGGTAGTGAATCACCTCTTTTTTAACCTTTCAACTGTTTCACAGGAGGTCTCTTTCCAGCCCAATGTGTTGAGCTTTTCACTTACATTCACTTTACAGGCCTACTAAATGCCTATGTCTGAGGACTCAGATACAAAAAGGTGTAGGGGAATGAGCAGAAGGTACTCCAGAGGTAGAACAGGGTGGTAACAAGGTAGCAAGGTTATAGAAGACACTAAAGTCAGTTGGGTTGGAAGACCCATAAGCAGTGATCCTGGTGACTTGATTTTTCAAAACTCATGTCAGAATTACCATTGTGGGTATAACCAGTTCTGGCTGCAACAGTACTGGGTGGACTGAAAAAGTTGTTTAGGACTGACAATATTGACACAGACATCAGTCTACCGAAATTTGAGAGCACTAGTGACAGCCTGTAAATAGTAAAGGCTGATGTCGATGGGAGCAAACATACGTAGCGGTGTCAGTGGCAATAAAGTCACTGTTACTGATGCTGGTAAAAATGAGCCTGAAAATGCAAGGAAGCAATCTATAAACTTCATGGGATCAGGGAGACGAAAAATGAAATCTGAAAGCTTTTTTTTTATGGTAACTGATCATAGTTGATCTGATGCAGTACTGATAAACGTACACTGCTGAAGGAAGAAAAGGGCAGTTCAGCTTCCACAAGCTGTAAATTTAACTGTTATCAAGGGAGGCAGTTTTATCTTAGTGCCCCTCCCCCTTCGCTGTAAGGGCTCAATACAATTTGGAGTAGATTACAAGGAGAATCACAGATGCCTTCTATCACATCTAAAAATATCAATCACTTTTCAGAATTTTTATTAGAAGACAGCTTGGCTGAAAATGTCACAAAGAGAAAAGTATAAAACTGTCCTTCCCCAGTATTCCAGACTTTAATTTGCAGACTTTATCTTTCTATGCCTGTGCTCAGAAGATGTTGAAGAAATGTGCCACTGAAATTACGCCTGATAAAACATTATCTGACACCGAAACTAACATTCATTAAATAAGTTTGCATGTCCTTTCTATGATTCCTTTTAGTGGAGTCATTAAATCTTATACAAGCAGAGTAAAGGGCAGTGTTATGCTCTGTCCTTATACAATAAAGACACAAGGTGTGGTTGTCAGAAGGTGGAATTTGCCATTGGCATACTTTATAGAAATGGAAGACAATCTGGGAGGGGAAAGAGTCTGACACAAAAGAAAAAAAAAAAGAGTGAATACAGAGAAATGGAAAGAAACTGTGAAAAGTACACTACCATTCATACAACAAAGTCAGAGAATTGCTATTACTCATTGCATTTTTAAAGTAGCTCCATAACTTGTGAAAATCAGCAACATAAGAAAAAAAATCAGCCTGAGGCCATGTTCTTTTTGGTCTGGAGCTTTTGTGGTAGGAAAGAAGTGGAAAAAGGTAGTATGGCAATGCACAGTGAGGCAACAGAAGGAATAAGCAGCCTGAATATTAGATGTCCTTACATTCAGAACTGCAGCATTCTTTACTAATGGGATTCCCTGCCATGAAGTCCTTCGTCTGGCCAGTTTACAAAAGATTTCTGTTGCTTTAAGGTATGCAGAACGTCACCTGCTCACTCCTTGTGTAAGGAAGGGCAATAAGGTGACTTCAGTGGTGCCATCCTCAGAACTTTTTTGCCGCCAGTCCGAATGCTGTTTTAACCGCCGGTCTGTTGCATACATCCATTTTTCTGTTTGTTGGCTTTTTTGTGCTTGCTCCTGTTGCTAGAGCCCTCACAGTTGCAGATAAGTACCCAGTTGGGTTTCTGATTACTTTTCTGTTTTGTTTAGTACTGTTTGGAGTTAATGGCATCCAAGAAAGGTAAATGCCAGTGTGGGAGACTGATTCCCCATAAAGACGGTCACAATAAGTGTCTTTTTTTGCCTTGGTGCTGCTCATGACCATACATCTTGTTCAATTTGTCAGGCGTTTGTTCCCAAAACTCTTTATAGTAGGCTTTATTCCCTTTCCTTGTACCTTGAGAACCAGCGACTTAAGCTTCTTACTGCGGGTACTATGGTCTGGGAAGACAAAGGTGCATAAGGTGCATAAGGTAAGGCCAGAATCTGCCGGGTGTTTCTCCTGAGGTTATTATGCACCCAGAGGCTCTCCCAGTTGTTTTGTCAGGTTCATCTACCATGTCTCGGTTGGAGGCCGGTGAGGATTTGGCAGGCAGCACGTCCGACGAGGCTTTGCAGGGTCCTTTTTGGGCGTTCAGCGGGAACTATGGTTGAATGCTTCCGAGGAGTCTAATGGGGTTCCGCCGTTTCTCTTTCGGGAAGAGGGTCCTAATGCTGTTGGGGAATGCTGTCCTGAGTCTAGGCCTTCTCAGGTTTCCAGTACAGATGTCCCTTTGAAGAAGAAACAGAAAATAACCATGTTTTTTTTGCTCCTTGGGATCCACAAAGTGAGTGGCAGGCGTTTACTCAGGGGTTATTTAATGCTTTACTGTCGTCGTGGCCTCCTCAAGGGGTTTCAGTTCCTGCTCCTCCTTGGTCCACCTCTTCCCCTAAAAGGCCCAGAGACTTCCATTCTTTTGAGGTGGATTCTGATGATGACTCCCTTGCTTATTCTGCCCAGATTCCTTCTCCTTTAGACTATGGATCTGACGAGGAGGATTCTCATGGTCTTGATAATCCCTCTGAGGAAATTTCCTTTGGGGATACGCTCTCTAGGATGATGGACTTTTTTAAGTGGGACTGTGCCCAGGTCTCAGATATCCATAGGAGATACTACGAGTTACTGCAACTGGAATCTCCTAAACCTGCGGCCATTCCTCCTGTATTTTCCTTTCTCTAAAGTGCAAGATTCTTCACCCCCTGCTCCTAGGAAGTCTGACAGGTTTTACAAGGTGCCTGAGGATTGTTCCTTTTTATTTAAATGTCCTGCTGCTGACCTCTCTGTGGTGTCTGTAGCCTCTGATAAGCCATCTCAATTGCTTCCTTTGTCCAAGTTACTGCCTTCTGACAAGGACAGTAAGACCATGGATAGGCTGGGTAAGAAGGTTTATACCTCTACCTTGGCATTTAGAGCTATTAATTATCAGATCCATATTTCTAGGTATGTCTTGGCTCTTCTTTCTCAGGCCTATCAGGTTCTTTCTGATCTTCCAGACTCTGAGGGTAAATCTTCAGCTTTTTCCTTGCTTGGGTCTTCATCTCAGGTTGTTTGCCATTCTATCAAGTGTAGTTATGACGCTGCATATGCCTCTTCCAGGGCTGCTGCCTCTGGCTCGATTCTGAGGAGACATTCCTGGCTTCGGCTTCAACCTTTGCCTGATGATATTAAGGCTAACTTACTGGATGCTCCTCTGGATTCTAAACTTTTGTTTGGGGAAGTGGCTACTGGTTTATTTAAGTCTCTTCAGGACAAGAGGAAGGCTTTACAGGAGCGTAAGCATGTCTGTTTCTCCTGTGCCTAAGTTTCAGCATAACTACCCTTCTAAGCTGGCCTTTGTTCATAGGCAGTCTCGCCCTCCTTTTCTAAATGTAAAAAGGGTGGTAAACAGACTCCTCCTGCTAAAGCCACTCAGACTGCTGGGTTTCTTAAGCCTTCCTTTCCTGACAAACCAGGTGCTGTCTGACTATTCCCCATTCCCAGTCACATTCTTCTGTCTCTTTGCCTTTCTCTTTCTGTTTGGCTCCAGATCACCCAGGATTCTTGGGTTTTGTCAATCATTCATCAAGGATACTTCATGGTCTGGATTTCCTATCCTCCTTTTATGGGCATTCCTCAGCTTCCCCGGGAACAGCTTCCTTTTTTCCCCAGAGATTCTTCGGGACCTCTTGTTTCAGTGTACTAATTCAAAAAATGCCTTTGTCCCAAAGGGGGAAAGGGTTTTATTCCGGACTGAAAGTACTTGAAGGCCTGTTCTAGACCTCTCCCATCTGAACACCTTTCCGAAGGTGCCTTCCTTTCGGATATTGTCCCTTCAGTCCCTTTTTCTTCTCTTGCTACCTCAGGCCTTTCTGGTGTCTTTAGACCTCATGGATGCTTATCTCCATATTTCGATCCATCCTCTTTTCAGGAGATTTTTGGGTTTCTCTGTTGCTTCCTGGCATTTTCAGTTCTTGCCCTTTGACCTTTCTACTGCCCCAAGGTTGTTCACCAAATGCTTTGCTCCTGCAATTGCTTTTTGCAGACTTCAAGGGATCTTTCTTTATTTGGATGACCTGCTGCTTCAGGCACATTCTCCAGGGGTCCTTTTGCAAAATCTTCATTTTACCATTTCTCTTCTTCAGAACCTGGGGTTCACAATAAACTTCAACAAGTCTTCCCTGTCTCCTTCTCAAGATATTGTCTTTCTGGGTTGCAGGTTTCAAATGGTGCCAATGCTGGCATCCCTGCCTCCTCCAAAGGCATTAACTCTCATTTCTTTCTTTCAAACTCTTCTTCCCCTGGACTCCATTAAAGTCAGAGAGTTTCTGAGGGCTCTGGGGTTCATGGCTTCCACCATTTCGATTCTTCCTCTGGCCAGGCTCCACATGAGCAAATTCCTGTGTTTTCTGAAGTCTGTGTGGCTTCAGCATGCGCATCCTCTAGACTCTCCTGTGGCTTCAGCATGCGCATCCTCTAGACTCTCCTGTTCCTCTTCTCCCATGTCTCAAGGTCGAACTTCTGTGGTGGATTTAGCAGTTGTCTCTGAATCCAGGGCTCCCATTTCAGCCTCCACTTCCCTCTCAGTCTCTGTTCACAGATGCTTCAGATGTGGGATGGGAAGCAACGTTTGGCTCCCTGAAGGTTCAGGGACTGTGGTTGGCTCATCAGCGGAAGGAGCACATCAACATCAAAGAGATGAGGGCTCTTCTGCTGGCTCTTCAGGCCTTTCATCATCTCTTCTCTGCACGGCCTCTCAAGGTATTCACAGATAATGCCACAGTTATATTGTATATCAACAAACAGGGGGGGGGGGGGTGGTATGAGATCCTACCGTCTTTGCCGGATGGTACTTCTGGTATGGGATCTAGTTATCCAGTATCATGTGACTCTTCAGGCAGTTTACATTCCTTCAGATTGGAATGTTGTGGGAGACAATCTGAGCAGGTCGTTTACTCAATCCCACGAATGGATGCTTCACAGGGATTTGTTTTTGGACATTGTTCACCAGTGGGGTATTCCTCAAGTAGATCTCTTTGCCTCCCTTTGAACAGACAACTTCATCTGTTTTGTGCCAGAGTCACAGGTCCTCTGGTCTGGAAGGTGGACGCCCACTCATTTTCTTGGAAGGGGATGTTTCTTTATGCATTCCCTCCCCTTCCTCTCATTCTGAGAGTACTGTTCAAGATTCAACAGGATGCTCCCAAAATCTAGTTGGTGACTCCCTTTTGGCCGCAACAGCACTCGTTCCCTCTACTTTTGCATCTTGCCAGGAGCAATCATCACAAATTACCTCACAGGGTGGATCTCCTCACACAAGATAAGGGGTCTCTCATCCATCCCTACCTGTCCATGCTTCAATTGACACTGTGGGTGATAGGGTTTTGATTCGTCATAGACACCTTTTTTCTGAGGACTTGCTGCAGGTCCTACAGGAGGCCAGGAAACCTACTATTAGGAAATCCTATTTGCCTAAATGGAAGAGGTTTTCTATTTGGTGTCTTTCTCATGACCTGGGCCCACTTTCTGTGGATGTTCCTTTGGTTCTTTCTTATTTGTGTGAGTTGCTCAATATTGGTTTGGCCTATTCTTCTGTTAAGGCCCACTTAGCTCTTTCTGCTTGTCTGCCTTTAGCACCCCCATTAGCTTCTAGATTTGAGGCCAAGCAGTTTCTTAAAGGTGTCCTTAATATTAGACCTCCAAGAAAGCATGTTCTTCCTCCCTAGGATCTTAATTTTGTTCTAAGTAAATTGACTCAGGCTCCTTTTGAGCCTAATGTTTCTGCTTCCTTGCAACATTTTTCTTGGAAGATAGTTCTTTTGTTAGCCCTTACTTCTGCCAGACAGGTGTCTGAGTTGCAAGCCCTTATGGCTTGTCCACCTTTTTTGATATTTCATGAGGACAGGATGTCCTTATATACTAATACTTCTTTTATGCCCATGGTGGTTAACGAGTTGTCTCTTAATCAGTTTATTTTTTCGCTCTCCGCAATCTGACAGCGAGAGGGTACTGTATACTTTAGATGTGCACAGACAGCTCAGATTTTATTTGAATAAAACTAAAGATATCAGGAAGTCTGACCAGTTGTTTCCTTTTATCCTAGGGCTCTGAGTTTGGCTGTTTCCAAGCGAACTATTTCTACTTGGATTTCAAAGGCTATTTCCTTTTGTTACACTTTTCATGGCAAGAGCCTTCTTTCTTCTGTTAAGGCTCATTCCACTAGAGCTGTGGCTTCTTCTGGTGCCTCTTTCAGGGACTTAGATGCTACTTCGATTCTTAAAGCTGCTACCAGGACTTCTGTGCATACCTTTACCAAACATTACCAGTTAGGTGATATCTCCAGAGCCAGAGCTGGTTTTGCTGCTGCCATACTTTATGGCTTCTTATAGGGCTCTGCGGCTTCCTCTTCCCAGGTTTCTTCTTGAGCTTTTGCACTCTCCATTCTTCTTCTTTTGGCTGTTCCCGTTAGGGGTCGCCACAGCAGATCATCTGTTTCCATTTCTTCCTGTCCTCTGCATCATGCTCTTTCACACCAACCGCCTGCATGTCCTCTCTCACCACATCCATAAACCTTATCTTAGACCTTCCTCTTTTCCTCTTACCTGGTAGCTCCATCCTTAGCATCCTTTTCCCAATATACCCAGCATCCCTCCTCAGCACATGTCCAAACCAACGCAATCTCGCCTCTCTTGCTTTGTCTCCAAACTGTCCAACCTGAGCTGACCCTCTAATATACTAATTCCTAATCCTGTCCATCCTAGTCACACCCAGTGCAAATCTTAACATCTTTAACTCTGCCACATCCAGCTCTAACTCCTGCCTTTTTGTCAATGCCACCGTCTCCAATCCGTATAACATAGTTGGTCTCACTACCCTCTTATAGACCTTCCTTTTCACTCTTACTGGTACCAGTCTGTCACAAATCACTCCTGACACTCTTCTCCGCCCATTCCACCCTGCCTGTACTCTCTTCTTCACCTCTCTTCCACACTCACCATTACTCTGAACTGTTGATCCCAAGTACTTAAACTCATCCAACTTTACCAACTCTACTCCCTGCATCCACACCATTCCTTTACCCTCCCTCTCATTTACACACATATATTCTGTTTTAGCCCTGCTGACCTTCATTCCTCTCCTCTCTAAAGGATATCTCCACCTCTCCAGGGTCTCGTCAACCTGGTCCCTACTCTCACTACGTATCACAATGTCATCTGGAAACATCATAGTCCACGGGTCCTCCTGTCTGATCTCATCTGTCAACCTGTCCATCACCACTGCAAATAAGAAAGGGCTCAGAGCTGATCCTTGATGTAATCTCACCTCCACCTTAAATGTATCTGTTACTCCGCAGTCCTCACCAATGTCACACTACCCTCGTACATATCCTACATACTTCTCTGCCACTCCCGACTTCCTCATACAATACCACAACTCCTCTCTAGGCACCCTGTCATATGCTTTCTCTAAGTCCACAAAGACACAATGCAACTCCTTCTGACCTTCTCTGTATTTCTCCAATAACACTCTCAGAGCAAACATCGCATCTGTAGTGCTCTATCCTGGCATGAAACCATACTGCTGATCACTAATCATCACCTCCCTTCTTAACCTAGCTTCCACTACTCTTTCCCATAACTTCAAGCGGTGACTGATAAATTTTATCCCTCTGTAGTTTCTGTAGCTCTGCACATCACCCTTATTGTTAAAGATAGGTAACAAAACACTTTCTCCCCTCCTCAGGCATCCTCTGGCTTTCCAAAATTTCATTTTTGCTCTCTCCATTAGTAAAGAATATTGCAGTGTTGAATGTAAGGAGACAGCACAGTTGTGTAAAATCTTACCATAACAGTAGATGTCCTTACCTTTACTGCCGCAGTATTCACTCCCTCCCTCCAACCCCCTAGTTTTTTTCCTTTCGTGACTGTGCAGATTCTCCTTGGTTTTCCTTGGACTGCTGTTCCTACTGGAGCAATCTGCTCCGAGGATGGTATGCCTGAACATCACCTTTATGCCCTTCCTAATACAAGGAGTAAGCAGGTGACATTCTGCGTACCTTAAAGAAACAGAACTCTTTTGTAAACTGGCCAGACGGATGGCTGAATGGCAGGGAATCCCATTAGTAAAGAATACTGCAGCAGTGAAGACAAGGACATCTACTGTTATGGTAAGATTTTACACAACTGTACTTTCTAAATGATGAGAACACTGGTGACAGATGCAGCTAGTCTACTGTTCCATACAGTGGGGTATTATCTGGAAACCGCAAAAGACCCAGTGGTACCAGGTAGTAATGGTGGATGAAGGTACCGTCTAAAGCAAATTAACTTCACACGTGCAAATCTACAGATGGAACTTAACATCTCAGCAGTTCTTAACCATCGATATGTGTAAGGGAGCATTTTGTTCCAAATCTTTGTCTTCAGAGTGGTATCTATACTAGCCGTACAGCACAAAGCAATATAGTAAGTCCTGCAGGGAAATCAAAGCACTCAGTTCTAACCAGATGGCATTTTACTGACTGGGAATGTGCTTCTCAAACATTTTGGAAATATAGAGTATATTTTAGTGCATATATTAAAACTGTATTTGCCTTAATATTGCTACAACTCAATTGCCTTAATACTGCTACAACTCAAGTGCTCTTGGCTGCACTGCATCCGAATTGTTTTTGTGTGTTTTAGCTGCTTTTCTGTATATATAGATTTTTCTGTCTATGTAGACTAGCTACTTATTCTACTGTATTACTGCCTCTTAAATTGTTTTGTGCACTTGCTTGCTTCATTTAAAAAGTTTTAAATTGCTAATTTTGTAGAGTTTTAATTGTATTTACTGTTTAGGGTTAAACACTCACGTGCATTAGCCTTTTCTGTGTTTATTTAGTGTATTATTGCATTGTTCAGCCTGTTTTAACCAAAAAAATACTATCTTGTTTGCAAGTTTCCTGCCTTTCCTAGCTAGTATAGTCCAGATCCCAGGCTTTGCTGGCTTCAGGACTTTATTTTCTGTGTTCAGAGCTATCCAGGCCTTGCTGTGGTAGAGGGAAGTCCTACTGCTTACCAGTGGGAGTGGTAAGCATTGTACTGCCTGTCTAACACTAGAGGAGTGGTTTCCAGTTCTGAAATTGTAATTTTAGCCATTTTGGGCTGATTTTTATCCTTTTCAAGTTTCTGACTTAAAAACGCAAGTGTTTGGGCATTTTTCACATGGTGCAGCACCACGGGGCTACGATTAAACTATTCCAGGTGCCAGAAAGTCTGCTCTTCAAATATTCCCTTAGAACTAGCTGGTTTCTCAGTACTAGCACTAAAATCTGAACCTCTGTGACCATCACTTGCTCTAGAACCTGCTGGAAAGCACTAGGAAGCATTAAACTGATACAAGCACTCAACTTTCCTTGTTAATAAGGAGAAATTAATCGTAGGCACTAAACAGCCTATAATTGCAAAGTACCTTGCAATGGTAAGGGAAAACAGCTCTTGTACTTTACAAAAAAGCACCTAAACAGGCATGTCCAAGAGTCAGCTTCCGGTGATTTCTCCTGTCCACCTGGTGAATCTGGACATACTGGGGCAATGCAGCAACTGCCTCATGTACAGAGACAACCCTCTCCTCCTACCACCCAACACTACAACCTGCGAGAGATGCACTTACATAGCCAAAGAGGAAGCAAAGCTCTCTTCAGCCAAGACTGTGCTAGACAGTCAAGAGGAGAAGGTTAACACCTGCACTACACCTCAAGCAACACATAACCCTTCAAAACCCACACCATCAACACCCACACATAGCAACACTAAACCCACATATGCGGAGGCCCTTAACATTAACCTGCCCAAGCAACAAGGACCTCCGAAGCTGAAACGCAAACAACACCAGTCACAACCAAAGTGACACATAGCTCACAACACCAGTGTGCCACCCAAACACAGCCCGTAAGGCAAGACAATGTACCAAACACTTAAGTCATAGGTGACTCTATAGTCAGGCACACTGATGTCCCACTCACCAGGCTGAACAATGAGAAAATTATAGTCAGCTAATGCATGCACTCAAGTCACTCCACTACAAGTACAAATACGACTCTGTTATTGTCCATGTTGGAGTGAATGACTTGAGACGTACCTCCCTGGACTACATGAAAAGAGACATGGAAGAGCTCTCGGATCATGTGGCCCAGGCAGGTATGACCCTAGCCCAGAGTAGCATCCTGCCTTCATCCAGAATGATACCACAGTAGAAGGACAACATGATTGACTTCAACAATTGGCTAAGCTTATGGTGTCATTCAAAGGGGATCCAATATCTGTCTGCCTGGGACAACATGATCGACAAACCCTGATGCTTTGCCAGAGATGGTCTGCACCTGTCACCCCTGGGATTCAGGTTACTGGCTAAAGCTCTTGCCACCCCATAGCGCCTTTTTTAGACAAGGTTCAAAGGACAAAACCACCACCGTAACAGATACAAGCATGCAAAATCTGAAGGTAATGCTACTCAATGCTAGAAGTCAAAGCCTCAAAATGCACTCTCTCGAGGCACTCCTAAAAATGGAGAACATCAATATCTGTACAGTAACAGAGACCTGGTTCAAGGCTCCAGAGAGAACCCCTGCAATACCAGGCTACAACTCTTACCACACTTTTCGGCCACCAAACCAAGACTGAAACACTAAAGGTGGAAGAGTGTCCATATTCACCAAAGATATTCACACCTCCAGGCTAGTTGCCCAACACAATGCATCTGAAATTCTCCAAGTGCAACTAACACCAGGTAAGACTGCAATCCAAATTGTAGCTTGCTACAGATCCCTCACCATGCCCCAAGATTCTCACTATACCTTTCTAAACATACTGGAAAATATTAAGATACAACCAAACACCCTAATACTGGGTGATTTCAACTACCGTGCCATTAACTGGGAAAACTACTTGGGTACCAACACCTTTTCCCAACGGTTCTTGGAATTCATAAATTCCAATGCACTGGATCAACTAATCCATTGTTCCACCAGGGGCTCCAATATTCTAGACCTGGTCATTACCAACATGGGAGATAGATACTCTACACCAGTGGTCACCCCCTCATTGGTCAGGTCTGACCATAAGCAAATCACCCTTGACATCCACATCCCCCCCCCACCCCCACCCCCCAGTAAGGAAACCTCTGTAAAAAAAACTTTTCCAAAGCCAACTTCATGCTACTCAAGTCAGAAGTGACAAACTTCATGACACCCATGCAGACAGGAGCTGAAAGTTCGACTGTTAAATCCTACACCAAGGCACTGCAGGAGCACATCCACTCGTACATGAATCGTGTCATCCCAAATAGAACCAAGACGCTCCCCTCCAAAAAAAGGAAGCCAATCTGGTAGTCCCCTGCTAAACAGAAGAAAGAAACTGTCGCTGAAAAGAGGAAAATCCCAGGATGCAAAAAACTCCCTTACCAGCCTCAGTAAGAAGCTGAGATCCCTCATAAAATCCTCCAAAGATAGTTACAAAAATAAAATTGCCAAAGATTCCGAAGACAACCACATGGCATTCTATAGTTATGTCAAGAATCTAAATGGCAATGCTCAGATATGCTCTGAGCTACAACAGAATGGCATTAAATACACTGATCCCAAGGATATTGCCAATATCCTGGCAGATCGATTTAGTGCCAACTTCACCCCCCTCTCACCTGCTAAAGGGCCCATCTCAATACCAAAAGATTGCCAAATTCTGGTAATCACGGCCACACAGGTAGACACTCTCCAAAGCTAAGAATACAGCATCCATGGGACCAGATGACATCCAGGGCTGTGAACTATATGAACTACAAAATGAACTGGCACCTCACCTAAGTGCCATGTTTAATCATAGCCCCACCTCAGACTTCTTGCCCACTGAGTGGCGCACAGCTACAGTTATCTCACTCCACAAGGGGGGATCCACCTTGGATCCCGGGAACTACCACCCCATCATTCTGACTTGCCTGATCTGCAAGGCCATGGAACTTATAAACAAAGACATTGACAACCTTCAAACACTGGACCCCACCCAGTTTGGGTTCGTGAAGGTCCGATCTTGTCTCCTGAACCTGACTGACTTATTTAAATCAGTCAGTCAGTCTCCAGAGCTGTGGACGAGGGTAAGGCGGTCCACACAGCCTATCTGGAACTCGCCAAAGCCTTCAACACCATCCCCCACTCTAGAATAATAGATAAACTTATTAAGCTGGGCATAAATCCCTATGTCACTCAATGGGTATCCAACTGGCTTACTGACAGAACCCAGACTGTAAAAGTAGCTGACTCCAAATCCAGCTCTAGACAAGTGACAAGTGGAATACCTCAGGGTTCAGTCCTGGGACTGCTCTCGTTTGGCATCTACTTCTCTGACGTACAGGCCAGCACTAAGAGACTCTGGCTAACAAAGTTCACAGATGACTGCAAACTGGGAGCCATTACTGAATCCACAAATGATGTGGATATTCTACAAAAGGGCCTTAAAGAAACAGATGCTTGGTGCCAGAGCCATGGGCTCAAGCT
Source organism: Protopterus annectens (assembly GCF_019279795.1). NCBI lineage: Eukaryota > Metazoa > Chordata > Ceratodontiformes > Protopteridae > Protopterus > Protopterus annectens. Next base: position 1,562,918,398 of record NC_056725.1, read on the forward strand.
TAATGCCAAGAAACGTACAGTTATCCCCTTTGGGAAAAACCATGTACCCATGAATTACCACATAGGTGGCAGTACACTAAACACCAAAAGTGTGATGAGAGACTTAGGGACACAGGTGGACAGTGGACTCACCTTCGATAACCACATCACCACAACAGTCAGGAAATCCTTCTATGTGGCACACCTCATCACTAAACGCTTTTCATCCAGAAAAAAGGAGGTCATTGTCCCACTGTACTCATCCCTCATTAGACCCATTATAGATAGAGTACAATGCCCCATTTGGTATGTACCTCACAAGACATTTGCAACAGCTGGAAAGGATGCGGAAATACCTCACTAAAAGAATCACAGGCCTAAAGAAGATGCCCTATGCTGACCACCTAAAAAAACTCCAGCTATACTCTGTGGCATATCGTCTACTCAGAGGTGATCTCTGCTTAACATACAAGGCCATGTCAAACCCTGAGCTGTTGGACATGCTCCACTTAAAAGAAATCCCAATCCCTCAGAGCCACAAGCTCCAGGGATCTAAACCTTGTCATCACAATGAATAAAACATGCTGGAGGGATAGGTTCCTGACCCAGAGACTCCCCATACTCTGGAATAGACTGCCCATACATGTCAAGCAGAGCGCCTCCTTGGCCCTCTTCAAAAGGAACCTTAACAATTGGATGGGAGATAGGAAATTCACCCCGGGGATCATATCAGTCAACCTGCTAGACAGGAGTCCAGGGAAGTAAATATTGTGGGAAGAAATATCCAGGGAATTGTTATGGCTAGGCTTGTATAGGCCCTAGGGCCGATAGCCTAATACCACCCTATGAACCTATGAACACCATCTGAATAATTGTACATGGGACTTAAACATCTTCAAAGAACATACGTTTTGACTTTATCAATACAAATGTGAACACTTACAAACTGTACCAAAGGGTAAACAGAAATAGATCATGGATACCACAGAACATGAAGGATGCAATGCAAATGAACGTAGATCTAAAAACATGTCAAAATGTGGATGTAATTAGAACTGGTGAATTATTTCCAGAAGCCCCCCACCTCTTAGTAGTCAACCTTTCTTTGAGTAAATTATTACAGAAAAGGTATGCCTGCAAATGATCAGAGATTTGAGGAAGGTTTTTCTTGACAACAAAGAAAATATTCACACTGAATGAAGTTCTTTACCCACTTTGATCATGCACTACTTGAACTAGCAGGGTCTATATTAAATCACCGAACATTTAAAAAAAGCGAATGGTGATTGATCGACCCTATGCAAGTGAAAGTTTACAGTGTTGAAGTGTCAGAAAAGCGATTTTTTTTTCCAAGGGAAAAAAAAATCGCTGTTTCAACAAAAAAAAAATAAAAATAAAGATCAGTTTCAAACATTACATTAAGTGGGGTGCTTCACCCCCCCACCCCCACTTAAATATACCAACTCCGAGACCGCACTACAGTGCCGAAAAAGGCAAAGTACCGAAGCGGCCAAGCAAATTCTTTCCCAGGAAAAGAATTCGCTTAACAGCCGCTTCGATATTTTGCATTTTCAGCCTTTTAAGTTCGACCAAGACGCATTCGAAGGACAAGGGATTTATCAAAGACTAGATGGTTTAAACTACACCACCATAGGAACACAGGAACCTTAGTACTACTGAAAACAGTGTTAAATGCCAAGGCATGTGGATTCAGTAGGCACCTTCATGAGCAATGCATTTTTTCTTGGTACTAAAGCATATTCTAAGCAGTCCAAAGTGAGTCAACAATCTCTGAAAAGGCAATTAATGGTATCAGTCATATTTTCAAGAACCAGATTTGCCCTACCACATCAGAACTAATACTTGGCCTTGATTTAAGTCAGATTAAAAAATGAAATTACACTTTATTCAACTGCTTTTACTGTAATTGTGTTCTTCCTACTTTGTTACCTTATTTTGCCCTGCTGCTTGTTCTTAAGTTTTGAAGTGCTTTTATTCTGCTGTATTTATTAATGCTTCCTAGTAGCCTGATTAAATTTGTCTGTTATTCTAACCCTCTTAATTTTGGATTTAGCACTTGGGCTTCAGGCCAGTTATTTTATATTTAAGAAGGTTTTTGTGGTCTACACTCTTGTGGACAAACCCTTATCAAAACCCTCTCTCCCCAAGTCCATCCAAGTTTCATAAAACTATGTCTGGACAATACCCATCAGTTTCTCCTGCCAGCTTGGTCGACATGGGCATGCTGAGAAAGTGTAGCAACTCCCTCATATTCACTGACAACCCTCTTCTCCTAGCACATAATTCTTCTACTTGCGAGAAATGCATCTATATCAGTAACCTGGAATCCATGCTCTCTCGTGCCACAGTCAGTACTCCTGACAAAGAGGAGATTGTCAGCACAAACACCACACCACCCACATCACACAGCCAAGCACAACACACACACACACACACACACACACACACACACCTATGCAGAGGCCCACAATAAAAACTAACCTAAACAGCAGAGACCTCCAAAACGCACACACAAACAGTCCACACACAACACCAAACACATCACAGATAGCAGACCAGAGTCTCACAAACACAGCCCATAAGGCATAACAGTAAACTCACACAGCCCATAAGACACAACAATAAACCAAACATACTAGTCATTGGCAACTCAATTGTGAGACACACCAATGTCCCCCTCACCAGGCTCGACAAGGAGAAGATCACGGTCATTTGTCTGTCAGGTGCCAGAATCCGGCACATCGCGGGCACACTCAAGACTCTCCACAATAGGTACAAGCATTTTCATGTTGTGTGAATGACTTAAGATGTACCTTCCTGGACTATATGAAGAGAGACATGATTAGGCTGTCAGAGTATGTGTCCCAGGCAGGTATGACCCTAGTCCTAAGCAGCAGCATCCTACCTTCACCAAGAATGATACCACAACAAGAAAAAAAATTGACTTCAACAATTGGCTTAGTTTCTGGTGCCATTTCATGGGGATCCAATATCTGTGTGCCTAGGATGATATGGTTGAGAGGCCTCGATGCTTTGCCAGAGATGGCTTACACTTATTACCCCTGGGATTCAGGATTCTGGCCAAGGCTCTTGCCTCCCCCATTGTGCTTTTTTTAGACAATGTCCCAAAGATAAATCTTCCAACATAAAAGATCTGTAAAAAGCAAATTGAAGGTCATGCTGCTTAACTCTAGGAGTCTTAACCTGAAAATGCAGTCACTGGTGGCTCTCCTCACACTGGAAGATGCCAACATCAGTGCAATCACAGAAACTTGGTTCAAGGCTGGGAAGAGCACCCCGGCCTTACCAGGCTATACCTCATTCCACACATTCTGACACCAAAATGAGGTTGTGAAGACTAAGGGTGGTGGAGTTTCTATTTTCATACAGACTGGTTTGCCAGCATGATGCACTAGAACTTCTCCAGGTGCAATTGACAATTGGCAAGACACCCATCCAAGTTATAGCCAGCGACAGAACCCCTTACATAACTCAGGGCATGCACTTCTCCTACCTGGACCTACTTGACTCCATCAAGGTACTCCCTAACACCCTCATCCTTACTGACGTCAACTACCCCACCATAGACTGGGTGAACTTTTCCTGCTCTAATGCACTCACCAAATGATTCCTTGACTTCATCAATTCTAATGCACTAGACCAGCTTGTGGGGGAAATAACATTCTAGACTTGGTTCTCACCAACATGGGTGACCGCTGCACCACCCCCATAGTAAGTTCTTACCTGGTGAGATCAGACCATCGATCGGTCTCATTCGAAGTGTCCATCCCATCCAGCCCCCCCCCCCCCAGATGTAACCAGGCTAACAAACTTCTCCAAAACTGACTATAATCTTCTAAGAGAGGGTATCAGTAGCTTCACACCACCACCCTCTCAGAAGATGTAGACAACTATGCTGAACAGTATGCCAGTGCCGTATACAAGCACCTGCACAACTGCATGGACTCAGCCATACCCAACAGAACTAAAACCTGCTCCTCAAGGAAACACAAACCAATCGTGGACATTCTCTATCAACAGGCTTTAGAACAAAAGGAAGAAACTGTTGTCCAAGGGTAAAAAGGCACAAATTCCCAACTGGAAAAATTCCCTAGTTAGCCTCAACAAGTAAATTAGGTCACTAGTGAAAACATCCAAAGCCAGTTATGAATTGAAACTAGCCACCGAAACAAAGGCTAACCACAAAGCCTTTTTCAATGATTCAGAAACCTCCATGGCAAAGTCCAGGTTTGTTCCAAATTAGTTCTTAATGGTGCCACTCACACTGATCCTGTTGACTTAGCCAACTTGCTAGCAGATACGTTCAGTGCAAACTTCACCCCCCTGTCCCCCAAGGCCCTTACGACATCCCAGATACTTGCCTCGCACCTCACATCTTTATAGATCATGTGTTAAAGGCCCTATATCCAAGACAAACAACACAGCCTCCATGAGACCTGACATTATCCCAGACTGTATTCTGCAACATCTCCAGTAAGAAGTAGCCTTGGCAATGAGCACCCTATTCAACTATAGCCTGTTCATTCCAGCAGAGTGGAGAACTTCCATTGTCACTCCCTTTTTACAAAGGTGGTGCCATTACTGACTACTGACCCTGGAAATTATCGCCCCATTAGCTTGACAATTCTGATCTGTAAGGCCATGGAGTGTATCACTATGGACCTCATAAACAAGGATATAGGCAATCTCCAAGCACTTGACCCCACCCAGTTTGGCTTAGTCAAGGGCAGATCTTGTCTGTTGAACCTGGTTGACTTTTTTGAGACCGTCACCAAGGCACTGGATGCGGGAAAGTCAGTACATACAGCTTACCTTGACTTGGCCAAAGTCTTTGACACAATCCCCTACTCCGGCATCATCAAAAAGCTAACACAACTGGGTGTAAACACCTATCTCATCAGGTGGGTGGCCAACTGGCAAAACAGGTGCAACCACCTCCAACAGCAGAGCTGTCACTAGTGGTGTTTTCTAGGGATCTGTCCTGGGAACCCTATTGTTTGGCATCTACTTCTCAGAGATCCAGGCATAGACAAAAGGCCTATGGCTGGCCAAGTTTGCAGACAACTCTAAGTTGATTACTGTCACTGACTCCCCAAATGATGTTAACATAATATAAGAAGGTCTCACAGCGACAAATGACTGGTGCCAAAGTCATGGCCTTAAGTTAAACGCAAAAAAATGTATTATCATACCATTTGGCAAAAACATGGCCCCTACTGGTTACCACATCAACAGCACCCACCTAAGCACACAACCTGTGGTGAGAGACATGGATACACAGGTTGATAACATTCTCACATTCGACCATCATGTAGAGGCAGTCGCAGCGCCATTAGCCTACTAATCTTCTATGATCCTAAGAGTTGAAGACCTTCATAAAGGATGCCTGCACCTACCTTCCATCTAGTATCAGGCTGGTAGAACCTTCAAAAATGATTTGAAAGCTGTAAGTTATTGCAATAAACTACAGCAACTTAAACCTGATGACTTCCTTTCTGGTTTCAAAAATGAAGTCACAAATGAAACACCAGCCATACTTTTCACAAAGTGTAATATAAGTTCATATCAGGATTTGCTGGATGGGGTGGCCGGATCCACAAATCTGCCAAATTACAAGACTTTATTGACAGTTTATTAAATAAAAATACTGTAATAGTTAAGTGCTTTCATCTACAATATAGACTTCATCAGAACACTGACTTGAGATTCACTGTTACTTAAATAGTATAAAACTAGTAGGCACCTGCACCTAATTAAATAATTAACTCTCAACCACATCACTTTTAAAGTGCTCAGTCCTAAATTAATATATATAAATGTCATATTAAAAATGTATATGTAATAAAATAAAATACAATAACAATCAAGTGTACATCTATGTTTCACCTTTAATTAAAAACTGCTTGGTAGTTAAAATTCTGTGACAATAAAATCAACCTACATCACATTTTGGATTCCAGTATGGCTCTAACAGATATAGCATCATTTATTCCTGGATGCACTGTGGCATTTAGTAATATTTGCTATTTGGTTTCTCTCTCATTTAATTTCTTTGTAATACTCCCCACCCAGGGTTTACCCTAACCTGTTCTAATATGGCAAACTTACATCCAGGACATGTACTTAGATGTCTATACAAGGCATTAGTTTCATCTTTTTTTCTTATGCAAAGCCATGGTCGTAGATCCTGTTCCTCAGACATCTATCTGTTTTTCCCACATAGAAACAGGAACATTTTGCCAGGTATATACCACATGTTGGGTTCTACAGTTACCATACTGAAATTTTAGATATGATTGCTATGGAACCAGTATGTGACTCCCTGTAAAGGCCTATCAACAGATTCCTATTCAAAGTGTTTTAAGGCCTATCAGAAATCATACTGATATCCTTGGTTCATTCCTGAAAGATGAAAAACTTTTAGTTATGTACTCACCATAACTTCAGATGTTTGGGATCCATCTCGCCTACATTCTGACTGATGGGTTCGGAGCCGATCCCTCGGCTCCGACTGCACGCTATGCCAAAGAGCGAAGTCTCTTATTGGCTGAGCTTACTATATCCCAGGATGCACCACTACCAGTCCCCCAGATCTAGTTTGTCCGCATACATGCACACATGCACGCACTGATTATATAACATCGCCAGATGAAACAAGATAAAAACAGTAGAACTCAAAACCGTTCAATCTCTTCTGATCTCCAAGGCAGGGGGAAGGAGGGTGGGTATTAGGAATGTAGGCGAGATGGATCCCAAACATCTGAAGTTATGGTGAGTACATAACTAAAAGATGTTATGTGATCCTATCTCGCCTACATTCGGACTGATGGGACAGCGTCCTAGCACCTGAATCCTGGGTGGCTCACTGGAAAACACTCCTGAGTACCGTGGAACCAAATGATGCTCGCCCTTTAGATGCCACATCCAATTTATAGTGGGAAATGAAAGTGTGCGGATTGGACCAAGTAGCCGCAGCACAAATCTCAGAAATAGCGAGCTTGGAATGAAAAGCTATAGAAGTCGCCATAGCTCTAGTAGAGTGAGCTTTGATAGATGTTGTAAGTTGCTTATTCAAGAGGAATAAGCCTGAGTTATACAATCTCTAATCCATTTGGAGATAGTAGCTTTTGTGATGGTTTTACCCAATTTATTGTCTGAGAAGGACACAAACAACTGGTCTGATTTACGAATTTGCTGAGTCCTGTCTAAATAGAAGCGCAATTGCCTGTGAACATCCAATTTATGGAGAGTGTATTCTGCTTCATTGGAGAATTTTGGAAAGAAAACTGGTAGCTCTAGAGATTGTTGGAGACAGAGATTAGAACAGACCTTTGGGACAAAAGATGGATTAGGCCTAAGTGATACTCTATCCTTGTGAAAAATCAAGTACAGTGGTTTGATAGATAGGGCTTGAAGCTCTGAAACTCTTCTTGCAGAGGTAATTGCAACTAAGAAGGCTGTTTTCCAAGACAGATATTTTAACTCACATGTAGCAGCCGGTTCGAAGGGGAAGATGTTAATGCACGAAGCACCAAATCAAGATCCCACGGAGGCAGGATGAAAAACTGGGGTCTTAACAGCCCCGCACCTTTAATGAAAGTTTTGCATAATCTGCTGCTCATCAATGGAGGATCCATGGACTCGTGAAATTTAGAGATAGCCGCTAGTTGGACTTTAATAGTAGAGACAGAAGATCCTTGATTAAACAGGGATGTTAAGAATTTCAAAACCTCTGGGATTGGAGCAGTGATAGGGTCTAACCCCTGAGTTGAACCCAGATAGCAAACCTCTTCCACTTACTGAGGTACAATTTCTTAGTGGTGGGTTTGTGGGGCGAAGATAAAATGTGAATAACTTCCGGGTCTAATGTGTGATTTCTGACTAAAGTCGGAAGTGGAGGAGCCAAGCTGTCAACTTCAAGGTGTGAAGGGACTGATGTTGTCGTCCTGACTGATGAATTAGCAGATCCGAGTTAGATCTAAAGTCCAAGGATCGTCCACCGCATGTTTCTTCAGGTAGGGAAACCATACCTGACGAGGCCAGTGCGGAGCAATTAGTATCATTGTGGACCCCAATTGAGAAGCTTTCTGAATGACTTTGGAGAGAAGTGGAATCGGAGGAAAAGCATAAAGTAGCCCTGTTGGCCAAGGTTGTGCTAGAGCATCCATAGCTGCTTCCCCCTGATGTGGAGTCAAGGAGAAGAACCTTTTGCACTTTGTATTTTGTGGTGTTGCAAACAGGTCGCAGCACGGCGTCCCCATCTCCTGAAAACCTGAGCTGCTACTGTTTCGTTTAGGGACCACTTGTGAGGAGAGAGAATTGTCCTGCTTAATCTGTCTGCCAATATATTTGATTTCCCCGGAATGTGGGTCGCTACCAAGAAACGGCTGGTAGCTACAGCCCATTCCCACACCCTCATGGCCTCTCTGCAAAGGGGGTAAGATCTGGTCCCTCCTTGTTTGTTTAGATACCAGACCACCGACATGTCTGTGTGGATGGCGATTATGCCCTGAGGGAGAAACTTGTGTAAGGCCTGTAAGGACAGAAGTACAGCCCTCATCTCCAATACATTGATGTGGAGAAAAGTTTCGCCTGGAAGCCAGGAACCCTGAACTAACCTGCCCAGACAATGCCCCCCCCACCCTGTCTGGGAGGCATCTGTCGTCAGGGTGACCACTGGGGAGAGAATAACAAAAGGACTTCCCTGATTTAGATTGGATGTCTGAAGCCACCAGCGAAGGTCCCGTTTGCATGTTTCTGTAATCATAATGGGGTGATTGAGGGGAAGATCCTGAAAGGACCATTGAGTCGATAATAGCCACTGAAGAATCCTCATGTGCAATCTTGCCAGAGGAACTAGAAGAACCGTGGCAGACATCGAACCTAAAACCTGTAGGACCATCCTGGCTGGGGCCTTGGATCTTGAAATCAGGGCTTGAACTTGGCCTTGTAAAGTTTGGATCCTTTCGGTAGGAAGAAAAACGCATCAATTTTGAGTCTATCTCTGCTCCTATGAACCTTATGCTGAGAGGGCAGCAAGACAGACTTTGACCAATTGAATGTAATTCCCAGGGTAGCACCCAGGAGATGGTGGCTTTGAGGTTGTCCATTAGTAGATGACTGGTGGTGGCAGTCAGGAGCCAGTCGTCCAGATAGGGAAACACTTGGAATCCAAGACTCCTCAGGTGAGCCGTTACTACTGCCAAACATTTGGTGAACACCCTGGGGCTGTGGTGAGACCAAAGGGCAGAGCACAAAATTGGAAATGACTGTCTCCCAGGCTGAAGCGCAGATACTTCCTGGACGCCCGATGTATCGGTATGTGATAATAGGCGCCCTTGAGATCTATGGAGCACATCCAAACATCCTTCTCCAATAATGGGAGAATGGATTGTAACGTGACCATTCGGAATTTGGATTTCGTGACGGATTGGTTTAGTCTGCTGAGATCCAATATTGGTCTCAGGTCCCCTGTCTTTTTTGGCACTAAAAGAACCTTGAGTAATTTCTGGATCCGATCTGGTCTGTGGGGACCGGTTGGATGACTCCTTTTTCTAGCAGCTTTAAAGCCTCTGCGGCTGCAATTTCCCTTTGACTGGGTGGTGGGTCCGGGATTTTTTTGGACGGTGGGGGTGAGTGTGTGAAGGGGATGGTGTAACCTCTGGCAATAATCCGAAGCACCCATCTGTCCTGAGTGATTGACTCCCAGGCTTTTAGGTGCTTGGCAAAACGGCACCCGACTGGCTCCGGAGCAGCACAGCCGGGCAATCCCTCATGAAGTGTGGGAGGCTGAAGAGCCACGAAAGGACTCGCGGTCTCCAGAATTGCGGGGCCCTCTGCCGCCTCTGGGACGGCGTCTCCCAGAAAAATTTCCCGTCCTCTGCCTCTGGAAGGGGAATCTTCCTGCTGTTGATGGAAAAACTTACGTGATTTATGGAACCACATCTTCCCTCCTCCTTTAGCCTTGGGATAAGGCCGAAGGGAGTGGAATAACGGCACCTACGGCAGATAAAGTTTTTCCTTCTTGCTCACAGCGGGTAAGAGTGTCTTTAACCTTAGGTCCAAATAAAGAGGACCCATCAAAGGGAGCGTCGGCGAAGGAAGACTTGAAGGCCTCCATAAAACGACACAAACGGAGCCAGGCTTGTCTCCGTAGAGCCACGCCTGTGCCTGCGCTCTACCCGCCTTCGGCCGCATACGAAATGAGCCTCATGGACGAGTTAGAAATTGAAGCAAGGATAGCCAACTGAGAGATAACCGACTGGGCTAGCTGCTCAGGTAGGTTACCTGAGAGGGAATCTGGCAGCTCCTTGACCAGATCCCTCTGAAGCCTGGTAAAATGTGCCAAATAATTCAGGGACCTTAAAGTAAAGGCCGCTGAAGTCAGGGTGCGCTTCCCGTGCAGTCCATGCTCCTAGACTCCTTATTAGGAGGATGGACGGACGTTGAAGCCTCTGCCACGTCCTGTTGTGTAGCAGATGCCACCACCATGGCATCTACAGCCACGCCTTTAGTGAGGAACTCCTTCTCGGGTGGGGCAGACAAAAATTTGTTAGGATGAGAAGGGACTGGTTCCACGGTATCTGGATGTTCCCACGCCCTCCGACAAACTAAATCCAGGAGCTCGTCAAGGGGCGGAGACACCCAGGAGGCGGAGGGCTGAGCCCCGAAGGCCTTGAGGAGCACTGACTCATCAGCAGAGGGGGGTTTGGATATCCAGCCGCCTCGTTGTTTGAGGATCTCTAAGATGTCTGCAAATGAGACATCATCCGAGGACGACTTCGGGGACCCCTCCGCATCATCAAGATCAGTGTCCGATGTAATAGACTCGGGGGAGTCCACGTGCTTCCTCTTGCACGATCTCTTCCTTGGGGGTTCCTCTGCACGATCTCTTCCTTGGGGGTTCCTCTGAAGACAACTCCGAAGAACCCTCAGGAGGAGGGGAACCCCCAATGGGGGTAACCTCAGGCCCAGGGGCTCCGCTGCCTAAGGACAGGGGAACTGCCAAAGACCCAGTCTCCACGCCCAGGGAAGGTGCCGGTAAAGCCGGAGAGATGGCCGAAGAAGACTTGGCCAAGGCACTCCTCATAGCTCTGAAAGACGGACCCCCATAATCCTGGGAGTGTCCGGTCCCCGAGCCATGATAGCAGACGGAAGTCCCGCAGCCGAAGCACCGAGGGAGGCTCGGAACCGACAGCATAGGTCCCAAACATCACCCCAGGTCCAGCCGAAGAAGTCCGTGTGCCAAACTCGGACCCGAAGGGCGGGTTGGAGTAAGGGTCGGAGCCGACCCTAAGATCTCCACCGGCTCCAACAGCACCTGCTCCGACGGAGCCAAGCGGTCGGAGGAGGAATGGCAATGACATGGGCATGGGCCATCGGCTCAAGCCAACTGGGTCGGAGCCGAAACAAATTTTTGAAAGACTGGGGACTGGAACAGTCTTTGGAGCACCCTGTCTATGTCCGAATCTGACATCCTCGATGACCTAGAGGATACTGAACGGGTTCGAGATGGCCTCTCCAACGGCCCCAAGGGGCTAGGGGACCGGCTCGAGGCGACTCGATGACTATCGGCGCGAAGGAATACCCACTAGTTTCCACGGGTGCCGAGGAGGACTTCGGCGCCGAGGAGGAAGTGCCTGAGCGGACAACCTTTGTCGGCTCCGAGACCAGTGGAGCCGACGAAGATGACCCGCCTCTCGATGCCCCAGCCATCGGCTCGGCCAGAGGAGTCGAGACTGGTGGCATCGAGGCAGACGTCGCCCTCGGCTCAAGTCCTTGGAGCCGAAGGAGAAACCTGCCTATGTCTTTTGGCGGTCGGATCCGACGGACTGGTCGGAGCCGACGCCTTTCTTTAGCGGGAGAAGGAGAGGATGCTAAAGCCTCTTCGAAGGAGGGTTTTACAAGACCTTTTAATATGAGCTTATTTTTCCTCTCTTGGAGGACCCTCGAGGAAAAAGCGTGACACACGCTGCAGGACTCCTGCAAATGCTTTGCACCCAAACAATAAACACAGAGAGAGTGGTCATCTGTGATCGACATTTTAAAGTTGCACTTGGTGCACTTTTTAAAGCCTGAAGGCCTAGGTACCTGAGACATTCCGGTGAATTAAAGCCCAAAACACAGTACAAACACTGTAAATTAGAAAGAAATTCTCTTTGACCTTTTTTTACAAGAAAGAGAAACTATCCACAGTATAAAGGATCCGAGATCCCTAACAAAACAGAAGTCACCTACAATCAAAAGACCGGAAAGGCCTTTACACACAAGAGGTACTCCTAGTCAACACTCACAACACAAGAATTTACTAAGTAAATTTCACCAAACTCACTCTAAACACAAGAATAGCTGTTAAAACAGCTTTTGTTGAAGAAAAATAGAAATTCCTGACAGAAAAACTAGTGAAATTAATCACTACTTAGCTCAGCCAGCTCGAGACCACGTCTTCACTTGTTAGCGGCAAACGAGATCTGGGGGACTGGTAGTGGTGCATCCTGGGATATAGTAAGCTCAGCCAATAAGAGACTTCGCTCTTTGGCATAAGCGTGCCGAGTCGGAGCCGAGGGATCGGCTCCGAACCCATCAGTCAGAATGTAGGCGAGATAGGATCACATAACATCTACTATTTCTATTTCTGCCTTCCTATTCTTCCATTAGGTCATGTAATCTACCTGCAGCCTGTACAATTACTCTAGATTTGTCACACTCCAGCTAAAAGATCAAAAGGTGTCTACACAGGCCCAAATACTTAGAGCCATGTTTAAATCCCCAACAAAGGACTTGAATAACAAGGAAGTGCAGTACATCCACCCATGCCTTTAACAAGACTGAATAACAGAAGAAGCAGACTTGCCCGAGATTGTCACTCGGATTGACCATAAAGTTCTTCCAAATTATGCATTTGAGTCGTTTGGCCCCCTGACACTATCTCCACATCACAGGCTGCCTCACTTCCCAGTACTGCTGGGTGGTCTCGCCCGTTTGACCATCCTACAAGATGCAGCTTACAGCACTGCTTGAGAGAACTTAGATACAGTAGGCCCTGTCCCCAAGAAGGTGATCAGACCTTCCCGCCCTCTATGGCAGAATTTAGTTTGCATACTGACTCCCAAGTTACACTCTTGTGAGTCTACAACTGCCCTATGTCAAAGCCTCACCACCCAGATCCTTGCTATCCATTACCTAATAAGGAAGCAAGGGCCACAGACATATTTGAGGAAGTGGAGCATTGTGTCCACCACTTTGTTCCTGGGGAACTGACCCAAATGGATCCATGTTTTGTACTTGCAAAGGGATATAGTAAATGAACTTCAACATGTGGCAGACAAGCTGCTGGAATGCCTATTAAAGGAAAAAAATCAAGACCCAGACAATGACTTTCTCTAGCATTAGCAACCTTATAGTATGTGGTTTACAAAATGCTTGAAAATGCTTTTAGAATGGCAAAATCAGACACTTTCATATAGTAGCAAGAATGGCTGCATTTAAGACTGTTTGCAATGACACCAAGAAGACCTCTCAACTGTCTTTTTTTAAAGACCCAAGGTGGTGGAGCACCTTAAAAATATGAGTGAGCAACATTAAACTGTTTCTGCTGTGGGTGTCAAGCTGCACTCCCTAGATCATACCTTATCTAAGAAGCAGAGCAGCCACCTACAGTAACAACAGCAGGAAAGTGCTGGAAACAGTCAACGCCCCTGGTTAGATCCACAGTAAGGATGTGAGGCCAGGTGTTGGGGACCCCAGTTATCTCCAGGAGGCCATTGTCAGTCTTAGGCCAGATTATAGCAGTCCTAACTCTTTACCCAACAGTTTCAGTCTGAAGACAGAGGAAGGGAAGAGGAGGGAGAATTTCACTTCATATCCACACCTGGAAAAAGATCTTCGGCAACAAACGGGAAAGGGACTGCATAACTGGAACAATGTAAAATTTAATAGGCTCATATCTATATGCTAAGCTAACAACAACTATGGGCCTTATAAGCGTACATGTGTAACCCAAAGGTGACCCACACATTTAATTTATAAAGGTGGTGATTTTCTCAGCCAGATGAGGGCGTTACTAATTACCAATCTTCTTCTTCTTTCGGCTTTTTCCCCGGTTAGGGGTCGCCACAGCGGATCACCTGTCTGCTCATGATTGGCAGTGGAGTTTTACAGTGTCGAGTTGCCAGCCCGGTGCCCAATCTTCCACAGAAGACACACACACATGCACTCACACCTAGGGCCAATTTAGAGTGTCCAATCCACCTGCAGCATGTCTTTGGGATGTGGGAGGAAACCGGAGCACCCAGAGGAAACCCACGCGACCACAGGGAGGACATGCAGACTCCGCACAGAAGGCACCCCAGACAAGGATCGAACCAGAGAACCTCTTGCTGTGAGGCGACAATGCTAACCACTGCACCACCGTGGCCGCCCATACTAATTACCAATCTATTGGTTCAATTTGTACTTAAAAAGGGTTAGGGAAGAACTCTTCTTCACATGGATGGGGAGCTTGTTCCAGATAATAGGAATTCTCTGAGAAACATATCTGCCCTTCCAACATGTCCTATTTATGTTTTAAAAAAAATAAGTCTAATAGTTCTGAAGATGTTTGTTTTGCAGATGTGCAAAAGGCTCATCAAAACAGGGTCCAGGGTTGCCCTGTATGCCAGGAAACGATCACATCTGAGGAGTCTGTATAATACCCAGTAAAGAGACCGGGCTTTGAGGCAATCAGCACAGGACATTGTGTTTACTCCCTGTACTCTCTTTGCACAGAACCTTTGTGGATGTTCCAGTTGCTGCATGTGTCTAGTCAGGTACATATCGAAGGGGGCCTTATACTCTATGATGGGTCTGATGAGGGCCGAGTACAGTGGTATGATGACCTCTCTGGACCTAGATGCCATCTTACTACCATGGACACATGCTGGTCGAATTCTAGGTTACTATCTACACAAGATCCCAGATCCCTGACTAGGGAATCAGCTTCTAAGGGTGCTTATTGATGATGTAATTACCCAGGGTGGTAGACTTCCCTAAAGGCACTATAATGTATTTATGGTATTGAATTTTAAGCAATGGCTTTGGCACCAAGCATTTGTCTATATTAGACCTTCCTAAAGGGTGTTCTCATCTTGGGGGGATTCAATGTCTGCTCTCAGTTTGCAATCATCTGTGAACTTGGTCAGCCAAAGTCCTTTGACATTGGCTCTGCCATCCAAAAAGTAGATGCCAATAATGAGTGGGCCCAGCACAAATCTTTGGGGGACTCCACTGATGACCAGACTCATTGTGGAGGTGGCTTCATTGATTCAAACTTCCTGGGTCCCAGCAGTGAGCCAACTAAATATAGAGTGTGTTATAAATTAGTTTATACCTAGTTCCATAGGTTTGTTGACAATGCCCGAGACAGGTATTGTATCAAATGCTTTAACCATATCTAGCTTGGCAGTATGCACCATTTTCCTTTCATCCATTGTCTTATTGACCTTTTCAAAGAAGTCCACCAGATACAGTATGCATGACCTTTTTATGACAAAGGCAAACTGGGACAGATCCAGTGCCTGCAGGTGTCCTCTGTCTTTGTTGATACTATCCATGATAATTCTTTCCATAGCATTGCAAATAAGACTAGTCGGATTAATGGGCTTGTAGTTTCCTGGGATCTGTTAAAGTTCCTTCCTTATGAAGGGGGATGATTGTTCCAGTCCTTCAGTCACATGGCACAAAGCCTGTTTTAAGACTATAGTTAAGTAATGACTACAAGGATCCTGATAAATCATATTTTATACTATTCAGGAGGCATCCTGGGATGTTATTGGAGCCCACTGAAGCCTTGTTCTGGGCCTTAGTAAGTGCAGCCAATACAAGCTCTCAAGTTATAGTTGCAGGGGTTGTGTTTGAGGGTATTTTTGACAGGATGGTTGGGGCTGAGAGCTAGGTAAAGCTGGAACTGAATTTGTTCCTAACAGGTTTGCTATATTGCCAGGCTCATTAACTGTGGCACCATTAACCACCAGTTCAGCACATTGCTGTGTGCTGCCCTTGAGGTGTCTAACATAGCTGTAGAAGGTCTAATGGTTATCTTTCACCTGGGAGGCTATCTCAAGATCAAAATTGGCTTTGTTCTACCTAGTTAGCCCTCTTAGTTACACATGTACTTTTGTCTTTATGAGAATCACTCTTCCTGATTTTTGTCACATTTTCCTTTTGTTGTATATTCTGTTTAATTTGGGATGCCACCAGAGTGGTTTGTTTCTAGGGCTAGTCATGGGTTTACTTCTGGTAGGTACAGAAGGCTCTATGCAGCCACTGACATGGTCATACAGAGTTTCTGAGAGCAATACTGCAAAAGCTGCTGCACTGTCTGGATTTGGAGGGTCATCGGATTTTGAAAATCCATCACTTAATAAAAGGTAATTTGCCTTGGAATAGTTCCTAACTGTTATTGGTTTTAATGGGATTACGGAGTTGATTTTGATTTCGAAGGAGACAGCTTTATGGTCAGACCTTACCAGGGAGAATGAGACATCGGGGGGGCAGCGTTCTCTCATATTTGTAAGATTATTTCACTTTATCACCTTTTTTAATCTATTCTACCTTTTCTTCTGTCTTTCCTCAGCATTCATGATGAATATCAGAAGGAGACAATATGGTAAGTGACATGATGGGAAGGGGGAAGCTGAATGGCAGCCAGGGAATGTTTTACCTGTAAAGTGGTCCTAATGCTTACAATTCAAGTCCTAGAGGTTATCAAATGTTGGCCTTCTTCTCAAAGATCTATAGCTATGGTAACTAATTAAATGTCATTCATCTGGAGGCTATACAGCTAGCAAACGGCACAAGGACAAATTGTTCTCAGAACAGGTCTCCTCATGTGCATGAATGACCCAAGGCAAAAACTATGGTACCCAAACATAGGCCAGGTAAGGAATGACAATCAATCTGATGGCAGATAAAGTTAACTAATATCCTGTTGATCATGTATTGGCAACAAGTAAATTGGATCAACCAACTGAAACACCACAAAAAAAAAAAAAGAATGACCAGGATGGTTGACCAATGCCATTCCACCAGAGAGAGATGAGTAACACGGTTCCTTGGATGAATGATTGATTCAGGGTATTACCCAGCAATGAATAAAAGTGAGGTGAGAAGTACTGAACCATGTATATATTTGTTCACTTCAAGGATCCATACATTACTAAAACAAACTGGGAAGGCAGAAAAAAGAAAACCATCTGAAATGTCAGGACCCACTAGAGTGAGTCCCAAAATACAGAGACTGAATGGCCGAAAAGATCTGACTTGCATATACTACGTCTGAGATGCCACTTGTCAAAATATTCCCTTTCCAATAAGGTTTGCAGTTAGTGGTTGTTAATTTAAAGATACTGTCAAACTGTAGACTAATACAGTGCATTCTTTTAACAAAAGTTTGTTTTTACTTTATAGCTGTATTAGCCTTTTCCTGGAATACAAACAAAATGGGGGTTGCGTTCAGTGGCATATGCCAGTCTAATAGCAGAGTAGCAAGAAAAGTAAGCATATAAGGTAACTCAGATTCCATGTGCTATTTTGAAAGCAACAGCAAATAGTACTTTTGTGGCAAATACACAAACCAAATTTTACAAGAACAGAAGCATTATATCAAGCAGACAAACATATTATATGTAGTATCTCCCTGAACTAAGATACACAAAGAAAACAAAACAAACAAGTGTAGCAAAGCATTTGCATAATGACTCTACTGCGAAACTGAGTACCCAGCTTAAGATTCTTTGTCCAATTGGACTTAAAATGTTGCCGATTTCTTCAACGAGATTTAGCTTCAAGGATGAGGAAGGACAGACTTCAGCCTTTTCTATTTTATTTACTGAGCATTTCTATTTCTAATCTCCTGAAATACAATCAGACAGAAAGAGTATATAGAATACAAAAACAAGCATGCAGTTTACTTTCTGAATATGAAGAACTGCTATTATGAAATGGTAGATAGAAGCATTAGATATTATGGCTGTCATCCCCAGTACTGGACATCTGTGAAGGAAAAAAAAAAAGACCTGTGTCTCTACTTTATATCTGCAAACATTTTTCTGTTAATATTTAATCTGACAAGTTTGAAAGTATTAAGAATTATCTAGTGCAGGGGTGTCCAACCTTTTCAGTTGCAAGGGCCGCATTGAGTCAACAGAAATGGTCTGGGGGCAAACGGCAAGTGAGGAAAAAAAAAAAAAAAAAAAAAAAAAGGTCTCACATTACACATTAACTGAAGAGCAAAAAAAAAAAAAAAAAAAAGAGAGAGAGAGAGAGAGACCTCAGGTTTATGCGGTCTAATGTGGCTGTATTGTAGGTGAATTTGAACAATAAATAAATTAATAAATGCAGAATAATGCCCTAAAATTCAATATCTCATTCTAATTATTTAAAAAACAGTTAAATGTAACATCTTAGTTTATTTGTAAAACAAATTAACAGGTACAAACCTTTCAATTTGTATGAGATCATACCTGTGATTTTGCTGGTTTCCATGTCTTCCATCATGTCCTACAAAGGTGCTACCTAGCTACTGTTGATGTGCAAAAATGCTGTCTTCAATAGTATGGATACCCATTTATTTTTAGCAAAAGAGACTTCATGAAAAAGTAATACCGCTTCACCAGCTATCGCCACAAGAAAACTGACTTATTAATAAGATAAACAGACAGACTCATTGTACTAGCTGATATGCAAAAAAACTTCTGCAGTTGGTAAATGTTGAATATCCTTTTCTGCCATCACCAGAAAGGCAAAATTAGCAACCCTCCCCCTTTCTATCAAGCAAAGAAACCCAGCTGTTCCATATTTCTGAACTTACATATTCTTTTCAGGCAAAACCAAAATCAATTACAAGAGAAAAAGGGGCTCTACTACCTAAATTGTGCACCCAGAAAGATAAAAAGATGAACTGATTAATTTAAAGACAGTTCTGATACCACTTTTAGAAGGAAGCAAGGTCATAAACTTTATCTGATTCTAAGGAAAAACTACAGTTTCCTACAAAGATATGAAGATTGCACATCTTAGGAGAAGAGACACCCCCTCAATAAAAGTACCTTCAAAAAAGTGAACTTCATAGCCACAGAACTAGCTAGCTAGAAAACAGGGGAAGATGCATATTTAAGATGATGCTTAACTAACCAGGATAGGGCCACAGTTCCTCCTACAAAGGAAGGAAAAGGAGAAACACTGAAGATGTACAACCCTGAACACAAGAGAGAGAAACCCAACTCCTACACTTCATGAAGTGAGCCATAATCACATGCAAGGTTCTGCCCTCATGGAAACTTTTGCTGCTTTATAACTGAGGAGCAATGGCCTTCCTGGGAGCTATGACTACCAGGACTTCAGATAAAAGTTTCACTGGGCACAAGTCAGCTTATTGAGGAGCTATGCAAGGTCAATGAGCCACAGTCAAAGGGAATTAAGACTGCACTTGAATTCTGATAGTATTAATGAATGGGCACTTAATAACCTGGGTTCTTCATCAGAAGTCTGATGTTTGGACAAATGTAAACACAGAGCTAAAAGATGAAGTCTACCAATCTAGTTACACAGTACACAGCTTCAAAATTTTTGTGAACAGGCTGAGGCAAAGAACTGAAAAGATGTATGCCTAGTGATTAAAAACAGCATGCAAGTTAGCCTGGTTAAAAAGGACACCACCTCTGTGAATGAAGTACCAAAATGGCTACTGGCCCAGTTGATACTAGGAGGTCACACCAAACGAGGAGTCACTTATATCCCCCCCTACCAGTCTATTTCTTAGTAATTACTACTCATTCTAAATCTAAAACTTTTTTGTTCTACTGGAGGACTTTAATCTGCATTATCAAATAGCAAAAAAAAAATTCTGCTTGATGCCATCAGCAGCACAGTTTTATATGTATACATTTCTGCATGTTTGCTAACTAACTGAGGTGATCGCTGTCCAGTTATGACATAATGAACCATGAAGAAGCAAAAGACAATCTGGTTACATTACTGGAATACTCTGAAATTATAGAAAGTGCAAAACCGACCTGGAAACCACAGAATCAGATCCAGTTTTACAGGATATAAACACAGTTGCTGCACCAAATGAATTTCTACAAATATTCACCACCAGACAGATTTACAGAGAACTGAGGGGAAAACTTACACAAATTAAACTAATAGAATGCAGGAAGAGAAACAGTCATAGGCATTCTTTGTATAAATTAGAATAGAGATGAATTTAAGAATTTTTAATAGTTAAAAACGTTTATCATCATTAGTATGAGCTACTTGCAAGATCATAACAAAAGTACTGCATGCACATTTACACATACATGTTAAGAAATAAAAATATGACAGGATATATACTGCTGCAGTCTGCTTACTGGGAGCAGGTTTGCATGAGGCCGAAAAAGGCTACAGGAGACAAATGATGTGCTTCTAGATTAGGGAGCAGACACAGTGTCAAAATACTTAACTTACCTTACTATGTTGTAGTGTAGTACACAACAAAATAATAAATCCTCTCTCCACGATCTCGCTTCAGCTTTTCTTAATCCAGTAATATAAAAAACGCCCGAACGGTGTTTTTGTGCATGCGCATACCAGCGGAAAGACGCTGGTGTGAAAAAAAGAAAGTCGGCGCATGTGCAGAACAGCAAAAGTACGCGGACGTGGAAACATACGGAAAAAAAGTTAAATTAAAATGAAATTTAAGGGTCGCGGGCCGCATGGAATAGCTCTGAGGGCCGCATGTGGCCCGCGGGCCGCTGGTTGGACACTCCTGATCTAGTGGTTAACAGATGAGATTATAAGGCTTGATGCTTGCCATGTTTGCTGGAAAGTCATCATGAAGCGGCATAACTAGAACTGGAATCAATTATCAGTTGCCCACTAATTTGCAAGTACCAAGGAAGATGCTGGAGGAAAATGTTGGCAACTTACAAAAGTGTGCCAAGCCCTAAAGATGTAATGAATGGCAAATGCAACTCTTTCCAGTTACTAGCATTTTATATTACTACTCCTGCAGCAGCAACAGCGATTCCACACCCATATATCATGAAGTGACACTCTGACATGGGATGGAGCACAATCTCACAGAAGAAGAAATAAGCAGACAGACAGCGATGTTATGCAGCTTATTATAACCAGAAAGAATAGGGCTAACAAGTCAAGGATGCAGAAGCCGCTGAGGACAGCCATGGATTTGTCTGCTACTTTTTCAGGATATCATTCCTGATAGCTACTGATGGCTAAGATAGCTATGTCCAACCCAGAAGTGAGAGGGATACCAAGACAGAAACCTGCATACAGTTTATATGATTTTATAGGATCCTAATGATCATTACCATATTCTGACAAAATTATTACACTGGAAAAAAAAACAGTAGACCTTCTTCTACAGCCCATCTGAAACACAAGAAGATATGGATCAATAAGGTGTGACCATAACTAGACAAACACATGGAAATAGGCCTAAATTGTCCACTCCTAAGACTTCAGTACGTCATACACCAGACTATGGCAGGGAAAATGTACTTTTTTAAGATTAAGTTAAGCACGTTTTTAAATGAAAAAACTGAACCACATTCAAGATGGGGGTCAAGAAAAGAGATAAAGCTCTGAAGTGATAAATAAAGGAGAAGACAAGTTTAGTTGGAAATTCCAGGTAAAAAATAGAGCTTATGCAAAACAACCTAAATTGCATGCTCTGTGGAGCTCTAGAGAATTAAGTAAGGAGAAATGCAATAGGTTTGGGCTAACATAATAACAATTTGGAAAATTGACTAGGACCGCATTAATCAATGCCTTTTCATCATAAAATACTACCAACTACTATAATTATTAATTTTACAATATTGGACAAACATAATACAATGTAGTGTTTTAATTTGCAAGTGGTTGGGAAGCCACGCACTGTAAGCTCATTAGTCCACAAATCAAAAATGTACATCTCCCTGTGCAAGGGCATGCCAAGGTGTCATTATTAATGCAGTCAATGTCTAAAAGGCAGAACATAAAGGATGGAGTATATATTTTTTAGCACTATTCTCTCATACAAATGTGATTGAAAACAGTATCCATTTTGTTTTAAAATAGAGTCCAAATGAATTAATTAAAAAATAACTTCCCCCATGGTATATAGGGATAAAGTCCTGATTTTGACTCAGATGACCCATGTTCATTTAGTGACATGGGTGCTGGAGAAGACATGCAGGATTGGGTTGCGAGTGGCCTTTGTTAGCTCGCCCATCCTAGGACCAAGCGGTGGCTTTGCCTCACTACTGGGTGACGCATACAAAGAGTACTGTGAAATGCACAGGTGGATCATAAGCTTAGCCATTTCGCACTACCACAAATGGTGCTCATATGTATATAGCAGCCCAGGGTCTAGTCTGTGTGTGTGAGGAATAGCCACACTTCATCGAAGAAATGGGAAGCACTGTGATGATCAAGGAAGTTGCTAGGGATAGGCAGCTCTGGCAATAGGCCTCTCCATAGGAACCACCAGCTGTCCCACTCCCTATCACCTAACTCTCCCTACTGTGAAATGAGTAGGCCAATGCGACTCCACTTCCAAAAACAAATGGGAAATAGTGCTCTTGACAAGTGTGAGGATGCCCAGCTCCTGCCCTTTGATCGAATCGTGAATGAGTTCAGTTAATGAAGCTATCATGCAAGGCCCTTGAAAGAGGGGATGGGGTGGTTAAAGACAAAAACAGAAACAGGCATGTGGCAATGACCTTTGAGCTTTAGTTGACATTAGCACAGCTTTTAGATTATGGTTATCAAACCTGGCCTGAAAGGCAAGATGAATGTAACACTACAACTGCTTTTAATACAACATTTAATGTTTTGCATCCATCTACAATGAATGCTTGGAATAAAGTGACTGCCTACTCACACTTACACGGGAGTATTTGTATGCTCTTAGAGGAAAGAACTTAAAAAGCATAACTAGATATAGGACCACAGCTTGCACACAGTTCTTAAATTTCATGCCATAAAATGGACTAGTATTAACTTTTGTTTGTAGGGACTGTTTCAGCTTTAGATAAATGGATAACTAAAGGAATACTGACTTTTTCTGCTATGGCCTTACAACCAGCATTAAATCAGCTGAACTACAGCCAGCTATCAAAGTGAGCAGACTGGATCAAAGAAAATTCAATTCTGAGCATTTAGATGCAGTAATGTGATCACAAAGCTTTTAGTGA
The DNA here is from genome assembly GCF_019279795.1 of Protopterus annectens. Classification (NCBI taxonomy): domain Eukaryota; kingdom Metazoa; phylum Chordata; order Ceratodontiformes; family Protopteridae; genus Protopterus; species Protopterus annectens. Next base: position 1,562,941,641 of record NC_056725.1, read on the forward strand.
TATTGTAATTGCCTCCATGGTCTCTGGATATGTAACTTATTGAGGGAATCCCCAGGGGAACTAACTGCAAGCAGACAGGGACACGAATCCATTACTCCACTTAAGTAGGAACCTTTTTAAGCTGATTAAATATGAAATAGACTATAGTTCAAATTAATTTACAGAAAGTAATCATTGCATATGTACAACAACAGATGCACACAAACTGCTTTCTAAGTATTCAGTCTTATGTTCTTGTCATCTAATCTGATGAGGAAACAAAGAATTTTAAATTCAAGCTTGAGTGTTTTGATAAAAAAAAGAGTGGTGAATCCAGCAAGCATTGTTTTGTTTTCATTCTAGTAAGACTGCTTTAATTAGAAAAGAAAGTAGTATTATTTTCCAGAATTATAGCTAATGTAATTTGGAAGATAATTATTAAGCCCAAGTGGAGCTGCAGTGTTCTAGATATAAACAATTCCTAACATTAATGCAATTAGCCCTTCATTTTGTACTACAAGTAACACATTCAGAGTTTTACTTTTACGGCTCTATTTGTAAAACTAAAGTACAGGTCCACTTAAAGACCTGTAAAGGGACCTCCTGAACCCTTCTTAAATGGAAATGGAGTCTTCTCCCAAAAAAATGTGAGACAGAATTCTTTGTGCAAAAAAGGCTGAAATCATACAACTTAGAAGATAGTGGCATGTAGAACAACTAGAAACACAAAACATCAATTAAAACAAGAAAAGATAACTAGGAGCAGTATGACAGTTGTGTTATGCTGTTTATAACTATAACCAACAACAACCACAGCTGTGCACACTTCCAAAACCAAAGTAATCCAAAAATAGTGTGCTGGAATGGATCAGAAAGAACAGGATAATCCTCAGTTTAAAAATAAACTTTAATGCAAACCATATAATATGAGGAAATGGAATTTAATACCACATACACTAACAAACAGCATTTTCATCTCATAATCGTAAGACTTCATCAGAACTAACACCACAGGTGATAGTCCCATATAAATAACCCCCCTGACTGATTAGCATAAATTTAATAATAAAAACCATGTTAAAATCAATCATACAATACTACAAAGACAGGAAACAAAAAAATTGACTAAAAGCTACCTAATTAAAGTATGCATATTAAAACTCTGTAAAGATGTTGAATAAACCAAGAGAAGGTTGAAAAGGTCACATTGAAGTTTATTATTAAACAGAGGACTGTCTTGTTTCTTCCGATCTTTTTCAGCACATTATTTTTAGATTACTGTTTATAACTATTATAATTCTTAATACTTTACTTTAACATGGTTTTAGCTATCAGCCCGTGGACTAATAAGAAAGCACTTCAGACGAAACTATGGGAACACATAAAACAACAGAGAAAAGAAATGATGTAAATGCAACAGAAGCAAGGACAAATATTAAAACATATTACAGTTCCATTAAAATAAAAGAAAAATGTCCCTAATTAAAAAGCAGCAGACTGAGACAGTAATGGAATTTATGTAAAAATAAACTTATCTAACCTTCCTCCTGATAAAGTCAGATTTATACTACATAAAGTGGCATAAACATTGCACAACAATTTCAATGAAAAGTACTTTCATGGGGAAATGCAAAGAGATGGAGACGGATGTAGTGTTGATTTGCCAAATGTTCACTATAATATCACTACACAGGAATCCAGAGTTGCTTAGGTTAACCTTCCAAAAACACAGCTAATGAATGGAAAGAAAGGATAATGTGAATGGATGCATATTTCAGTTTGACTTTACATGATCAGCCAGCTATATCAATATCTTATCCAAGAACAAACAAGAATACAGCAAAGCAAGTTTTGTGATTGCCTGCAGAATTAGAACTACAAAGCTTGCAGGTAACAATACTTCGGTAACTTAAGGAAAGAGTTTATACAGATGATTTAGAAAAAAAAAACATGTGCAAGTTTAAGCAGCTAATTTAGATATTTCTTTATTACAAAGATAGAAAACCAATGTGTCTAGATACAAGTATTACAAATATTACATATTCTGAAGAGAGAGGCATGAACTCATTAGGGTGCAATCAAATGAGCCATTTGCTACCTACCTCAGTTTTTTGTTCTGTTTGCATGATATTCAAGACCTGGCTGCTGCAACTTGAACTGTCAACAGCAATATGAATATTAAGGGATGATACCTCTATTTCATACTATACAACTTTTTCAACTGTATAGTGCAAAAATGCAATATTTTCAAACGATATTATGGTTAGGGAAATTCACCTTTCCCAGGGGTGTGTGGACCTCAGAGTTGATTATATTAACTAATGATGTGTAGATGGCAAACCCCTTGCATGGGAGAGTAAGTGTGTTTTGCCCCCAGAGATGACCGTTTCCTAAATTCTACAAGAAAACTTCAGCTTTTGCTCTCTTGCAGAATTTGAAATACTAACTTTTAAAAGTTCAAATTCATAACATGGGACCATAGCAATCCTGTGCAGATCATATAATTATAAAGTGTAGGTACCTCCTAAAAGATAACATTTGATACTGGTTTAAAGCTAACAAAATTATTCTTATTAAAACACCTGTATATTAATAACACTCAACCTATTTGCAATTAAACACTTTTCATTCTTTAATAATGTATTCTACCTTTTTAAAAAGTATCCTACAGTGCAATACTGGTTTCAAAATAAAATGACAGTTGTCAAGTTTTCTCTTTGATTATTTAGTTTGTTAATTCAAAAATATGCATCATCCTTCTTTTCTAATTCTTCGTTTTTATCTGCCTGAAAATAAAGCCTTCTTCTGACCATACATGTTCCCAGTCTTGACCACTTCACACCATCCTGAAAGGGTCTGCTCCCTCTAGGAGAGAATATCTTAATAGTAACCCACACTTCGGTATGGTTAGGGGTGACAGATGAACACTGAGGAGGTACCATCATCCATGGCAGATGCAGAATTTATGCCAAAAGTCTTAATTGCACACTCTAGAAACTGACATGTATTCACTCCACTGCACACCCTCTGTTAATCCCACCCTCTTTCTAAGCATGAGGGTGCTTCCAGACAACTGCCATGAGGGCTAAGCTCGTGTCAGCAATGTGAAAGGTCCAGGTACCTCCTCCCTGACAATCTACTGTATGCCATACACTCTCATTTTAACTACATGTCATCACTGCAGTGATCCAAACTCTGCACCCCCCCCTCAACTGGTGCTGGCATGTCATTCCCACCCCCTTCAACTAACTCCTCTAGAACTCAAAAAGCCAAATGCAGTGCTGCTATCAGTTGAGGCAGGAGACTCACGTAAACATAAAAGAGAGCAATCCAAATCCAAGTGTGTGACCCTCCAGTGGCAATGAAACGAAAAGCAGAGATTCAAAGGAACTTCAAATAAGATGCATTCATAAAAAATAATAAAGTTTATTCCAATGAGTGGCGCTTGCCAAAGGCTTCTTCAGACTCTTAAAACAATGAATAAAACTGTTTGAATCATTTTAAACCATCCTTAAGCTTCCTATTGGACATTACAAATTGATATGTCACATGTTATCTTGTCTTAAAGGAACAGATACTCAAAAAGTTAACATAGTTAAATGCAACAATATTTAGAAGGAATACTTCCAAATATACAATTAATGATCAGAATGTCCATGCAAATAAGTAAAAATATGCATATACCCTGATACATTCTAAAAATAAAAGGAGCATTGTGCTTGGTCCTATATCATTCTACAATCATTAAAAACTGTTGCTACATTCATTAAAACCCTGAACATTTTCTCTCCTCATGGTGTTAAAAACATTAAAATCCTTAGATAAACAGCAAGTTTTATCGCGTTTCAATATCTAGCATCTCTACTAAGATAGTGGTGTGTCGAATGCAACTTTGCATATATCAGGTTAAAAACTAATATAGCGAGAACTCTGTACTAAAAATGTAAGCGTACCTTTACCACAAAACAACATAGCGAATATAATGTATTTCGCGATGTGCCTCATCAAGGAGTCAGACCTCATCATATCGGTGAAAGGCTGTTGTCCAAGATTAAAAAATTCCACAAATAGGAACCTCTTAGATTCCACGTAAAACAAACTGTTTACAAGTTGTAAAGTGCCGTGTGCTATAGGAACTCTGAATGCAATTGAGTACAACATAACTTCATGCGCTATGGTAACTCAACGTGCGGTGAGCACGTTCTAAGCATCTAAGTACTGAACAACAGAAACAATGTTTAAATTTCTAAGAAAAAAAAAAAAAAGGTGAGCCTATATTCGTGCTGTCCTGTGCCTAAAATAGACAGTATTTGTAAGCACGATTATGCCCTGGAAGCATATATTGATCACAAAGTGTCACTATTTAAAACAATGAAACGTGTACATATTAATGAGTACACTTATTAAAGTGTTCGCTGAACATGGCAGAGATGGCATTAACTAATACAAAATAAAAAGATAAAAACAGATAAATAGTGGAATGCTAGGCGTAACACATAAAAATTGACACAATAAAGCTTGAAATTAGCACAAAGCACACATATAATAATACCTAAGTATAAAGCTCCATAGATGATAGGGTCCCTAACTAGTAAAAGCAACTACTTCCATGTACATAGTTGGTGCTAAATATAACAACATTCTAAGTTAAAAGGTCAAATGAAAATGAGAAGAGATAAACAATCCATAACAATACTAAGCCTGTACCTAATGATAAAACAAAACTATCTATAGATGTATGGGGTACCTAGCTCAGTCGTAAAATAAATTCCAGCTACAGTGAACAAATATATAGACGTATATGCATGCTTGTATATACATGTATATATTTACACACATGCATGTGTAAACTATGCCCAATAACCACTAATATATTGAGGTGGTGAAAGGAGGGATGAAAACATACTAGTATGTGAGGTATGGGCTCAAGTAAGGCTAAAACAAGAAAGACAAACATATCCAAAGGTCCATCAGTTCCTGGGATTTGATACTAAGAACACATCTACTTGTGGCTATAAAGCTCAGAACATTAATACTATGAAAATAATTATATTCAGTCTACAAGGACTGATTCTTACACTGATTTACTATAAGAGTGACATCAATACGTAGTTTTAAAATTACCTTACTACTCTATTTAGGTAATAGTAGGTTAAGTCATCTGTAGTCTTCTACTTCTTAAAATGGTTTGAGTTGCACTTTATCATTAAGCCCTGGTGACCTATCAGACCTTAGTCTGATAATCCAACGTGTCTCCTGTTCTAAGGTTTTGTTGATTAGATCACCACCTCTAAAACCCACGCTGACTTGTTCAATAACACAAAATTTAAAATTATGATTGGTGCCTGCTGTTGTATTGTGTCTAGCTAGGGCATTGGTCTCAGTACCTATCCTAATGTGGTAAATATGTTCCCTAACTCTTTCCTTAAGTGATCTATTGGTTTTGCCAATGTAATAGCTTTTGCAGGTTATACAGGTGGCCATGTATACCACATTCTTACTTTCACAGTTCGTGTTAGTTCTGAAGTTATATGCGTAGCGTAACAGGATGCTCAAAAGTGGTATCTTTATTAATGTAGATGCATTGATTACAATGACCACAGGGTACTGTGTTTCTATCATTTATTGGTCTACTTTTCCCGGATGTTTGGGTCTACATAAAATGCTTCTTAAATTCTGATGATTCTTGTAGGTTATCGTGGTGTTGGACCTACTACCTCATTGACATCCTATCGGATTTCAGTATTCCCCAGTGTCTATCCAGGGTTTTCACCTCCAAGTTCATTTTACTGAAAGTGAGGTTGGTTCTAATTTCAGTTTTAAAGGCTTGGACTCTTCATACTACCTTCATGTGCCATAAAGTAAGGTTTAGCAGTACTCGTTCTTAGACGCTCCACAGTTCTGACCATTTCTAATATTTCATTTTCTTTATAGCCCCTTTCTAGAAATCTATCCTTCATGTCCTCTATTCCTTTCTCATAGAACTCTTGTTGTGGGTTCAACCTTGATACTCTCATGAATTGTCCTTTAAGGACATTTTGGAATACATGTACAGGATGCATACTGTTTCTGTGTAGTATGTTGTTTCTTTGGCAGGCTTTCCTATGAATGGTTGTATTAATAAGGCCATTGGACATCCTGAATACTTCCACATCCAAAAATGGTATAGTTTCATCTGAAAAATTCATGGTGAATTTTAAAAATCCGTAGTGTTATCCAAATAAGAAACGAAATTCTTTAAAGAGGGTTCATCACCCAACCAAATAAGGAAGAGGTCATCTACAAAGCGGCAATACATACCAACAAATTCATTGAAAAGTGGATGGTCATATAAGTGAACATCTTCCCACCTAGCCATCACTAGGTTGGCGTAACTATTAGCACAAGATGTGCCCATAGCTACATCCTTCTGTAAGAATATGGATTCTTGAAAAGCAAAAGCGTTGTTAGTCAAGACAGTCTCAAGTAACAGAGTTATAAGATCAACTTTTTATCCGAAAAGTCGGAATGTATCTTCAAATATTCTGTTAACATTCTTATTCCTGTGTCATTAGGAATTACAGTGAATAAACTGACTACGTCTAGTGTCACAAAAGTAATGTTGCTGTTCACCTAAAGGTCGAGTTTGAGAGTATAAATCTAAGAGAAACTGTTTGCTATCTTTCAAAATATTCCTATTGTCATTGACTAAAGGTCTTAATACACTTTCCAAGTAAATAGATAAGGGTTCAGTGACCCAACCTTGCCCTGCAACAATGGGTCTGAGTGGTGGATCTACGCTGTTTTTATGGACTTTGGGAAGTCCCTGTATAATCGGGATGATGGGGTTATTCACTTTAAAGTACTCATAGAGTTGTTGAGTTATGTCCAGAGACATAACTAAGTCATCCAAGGTATTATAAACACTGAACACCATATCTATTAAATTGTCCTTAGTTAGTATGGAGTAAGTATTGCTGTCATTTAACATTTGAAACATTTTGTTAGTGTAGTATATATCATCCATGATGACCACGGGGCCACCTTTATCAGCTGGTCTTATTATTATAGAGCTATCATCTTTGAGTGAATACAATGCTTGTCTCTGCTTATAGTTTAAATTGCGTCCATGTCTTGAAGGTGTTTTCTCCTGATAGCATTTGTATATGTCATCTTCCACTACATTGCCAAACACTTCAATTGTTGGGTGAAGTTGAGGCACGTAAGTGCTGTTAGGACGGTGCTTATTCTTAACTGAATTGTCATCAAACTGTCCAAACTCTAGCCTTAGTTGTAAATTACGAATGAACATTTTGGTTTCTATAATAGTGTCCACTAAGTCACTGTTCTTAGTGGGAATAAACTTAGTCCTTTATTTAGGACTTGTTTCTCATACTCATTTAAAACCCTGCCGGAAAGGTTCATAATCAATGATTCTGCCTCCCCACATTTTCTTTATCGTGGGGCCTACTTGTTCCTGCTCGCCTAACGATCCTTTCCTCTTCTGTCTCCCCTGCTGGTTGACCTTCTTTTGTCCAAAAATGATTTTGTGCTATGGGGAGGGGCAGGTAATATATTTGTATTCACAATAACACTATTTGTTTTGGTCTTACCACTGCTGCACCTGACCTCTGTACATCCGTAATGCAGCCTATCAGACCTTCACCTACAACAGTACTGTTAACTCTCCCATTTCCTTGTGTCCTGTTAGGGCTTACATTGTCCGTTTCTAGATTATTGTTTGCTGTGACTGGTTGATCAGATTCTGTGGTTACACTGGTACCTAAAATGTCAGTGATATCACTCTGCTTATTGTTTAAATCAATTCTATTAAATGATCTACTTTCTGAAGTATCACTGCGTGGATGTCTATCAGGATTGATTATAGGTGTGCTCAGTGTGGCATTCACAAAATTGTTACCTGTTCTACCTGGAGGCCTGCGTGAGGCATTTGAGCCCTGACTATAGTGTAAATTTGGATTCATTTCCCTAGGCCAGGTGAATACATTATTGTTCTTAAAATCTCTTACATCCCTGGTAATCTTAGCTTCCATAAAAACAGCGTAGATCCACCACTCAGACCCATTGTTGCAGGGCAAGGTTGGGTCACTGAACCCTTATCTATTTACTTGGAAAGTGTATTAAGACCTTTAGTCAATGACAATAGGAATATTTTGAAAGATAGCAAACAGTTTCTCTTAGATTTATACTCTCAAACTCGACCTTTAGGTGAACAGCAACATTACTTTTTTGTGACACTAGACGTAGTCAGTTTATTCACTGTAATTCCTAATGACACAGGAATAAGAATGTTAACAGAATATTTGAAGATACATTCCGACTTTTCGGATAAAAAGTTGATCTTATAACTCTGTTACTTGAGACTGTCTTGACTAACAACGCTTTTGCTTTTCAAGAATCCATATTCTTACAGAAGGATGCGAGCTATGGGCACATCTTGTGCTAATAGTTACGCCAACCTAGTGATGACTAGGTGGGAAGATGTTCACTTATATGACCATCCACTTTTCAATGAATTTGTTGGTATGTATTGCCGCTTTGTAGATGACCTCTTCCTTATTTGGTTGGGTGATGAACCCTCTTTAAAGAATTTCGTTTCTTATTTGGATAACACTACGGATTTTTAAAATTCACCATGAATTTTTCAGATGAAACTATACCATTTTTGGATGTGGAAGTATTCAGGATGTCCAATGGCCTTATTAATACAACCATTCATAGGAAAGCCTGCCAAAGAAACAACATACTACACAGAAACAGTATGCATCCTGTACATGTATTCCAAAATGTCCTTAAAGGACAATTCATGAGAGTATCAAGGTTGAACCCACAACAAGAGTTCTATGAGAAAGGAATAGAGGACATGAAGGATAGATTTCTAGAAAGGGGCTATAAAGAAAATGAAATATTAGAAATGGTCAGAACTGTGGAGCGTCTAAGAACGAGTACTGCTAAACCTTACTTTATGGCACATGAAGGTAGTATGAAGAGTCCAAGCCTTTAAAACTGAAATTAGAACCAACCTCACTTTCAGTAAAATGAACTTGAGGTGAAAAAACCCTGGATAGACACTGGGGAATACTGAAATCCGATAGGGATGTCAATGAGGTAGTAGGTCCAACACCACGTATAACCTACAAGAATCATCAGAATTTAAGAAGCATTTTATGTAGACCCAAACATCCGGGAAAAGTAGACCAATAAATGATAGAAACACAGTACCCTGTGGTCATTGTAATCAATGCATCTACATTAATAAAGATACCACTTTTGAGCATCCTGTTACGCCACGCATATAACTTCAGAACTAACACTAACTGTGAAAGTAAGAATGTGGTATACATGGCCACCTGTATAACCTGCAAAAGCTATTACATTGGCAAAACCAATAGATCACTTAAGGAAAGAGTTAGGGAACATATTTACCACATTAGGATAGGTACTGAGACCAATGCCTAGCTAGACACAATACAACAGCAGGCACCAATCATAATTTTAAATTTTGTGTTATTGAACAAGTCAGCGTGGGTTTTAGAGGTGGTGATCTAATCAACAAAACCTTAGAACAGGAGACACGTTGGATTATCAGACTAAGGTCTGATAGGTCACCAGGGCTTAATGATAAAGTGCAACTCAAACCATTTTAAGAAGTAGAAGACTACTTAAGATGACTTAACCTACTATTACCTAAATAGAGTAGTAAGGTAATTTTAAAACTACGTATTGATGTCACTCTTATAGTAAATCAGTGTAAGAATCAGTCCTTGTAGACTGAATATAATTATTTTCATAGTATTAATGTTCTGAGCTTTATAGCCACAAGTAGATGTGTTCTTAGTATCAAATCCCAGGAACTGATGGACCTTTGGATATGTTTGGCTTTCTTGTTTTAGCCTTACTTCTGAGCCCATACCTCACATACTAGTATGTTTTTCATCCCCTCCTTTCACCACCTCAATATATTAGTGGTTATTGGGCATAGTTTACACATGCATGTGTGTAAATATATACACATGTATATACAAGCATGCATATACGTCTATATATTTGTTCACTGTAGCTGGAATTTATTTTACGACTGAGCTAGGTACCCCATACATCTATAGATAGTTTTGTTTTATCATTAGGTACAGGCTTAGTATTGTTATGATTGTTTATCTCTTCTCATTTTCATTTGACCTTTTTAACTTAGAATGTTGTTATATTTAGCACCAACTATGTACATGGAAGTAGTTGCTTTTTACTAGTTAGGGACCCTATCATCTATGGAGCTTTATACTTAGGTATTATTATATGTGTGCTTTGTGCTAATTTCAAGCTTTATTGTGTCAATTTTATGTGTTACGCCTAGCATTCCACTATTTATCTGTTTTTATCTTTTATTTTGTATTAGTTAATGCCATCTCTGCCATGTTCAGCTTAACACTTTAATAAGTGTACTCATTAATATGTACACGTTTCATTGTTTTAAATAGTGACACTTTGTGATCAATATATGCTTCCAGGGCATAATCGTGCTTACAAATACTGTCTATTTTAGGCACAGGACAGCACGAATATAGGCTCACCTTTTTTTTTTTTTTCTTAGAAATTTAAACATTGTTTCTGTTGTTCAGTACTTAGATGCTTAGAACGTGCTCACCGCACGTTGAGTTACCATAGCATGAAGTTATGTTGTACTCAATTGCATTCAGAGTTCCTATAGCACACGGCACTTTACAACTTGTAAACAGTTTGTTTTACGTGGAATCTAAGAGGTTCCTATTTGTGGAATTTTTAATCTTGGACAACAGCCTTTCACCGATATGATGAGGTCTGACTCCTTGATGAGGCACATCGCTAAATACATTATATTCGCTATGTTGTTTTGTGGTAAAGGTACGCTTACATTTTTAGTACAGAGTTCTCGCTATATTAGTTTTTAACCTGATATATGCAAAGTTGCATTCGACACACCACTATCTTAGTAGAGATGCTAGATATTGAAACGCGATAAAACTTGCTGTTTATCTAAGGATTTTAATGTTTTTAACACCATGAGGAGAGAAAATGTTCAGGGTTTTAATGAATGTAGCAACAGTTTTTAATGATTGTAGAATGATATAGGACCAAGCACAATGCTCCTTTTATTTTTAGAATGTATCAGGGTATATGCATATTTTTACTTATTTGCATGGACATTCTGATCATTAATTGTATATTTGGAAGTATTCCTTCTAAATATTGTTGCATTTAACTATGTTAACTTTTTTGAGTATCTGTTCCTTTAAGACAAGATAACATGTGACATATCAATTTGTAATGTCCAATAGGAAGCTTAAGGATGGTTTAAAAATGATTCAAACAGTTTTATTCATTGTTTTAAGAGTCTGAAGAAGCCTTTGGCGAAAGCGCTCACTCATTGGAATAAACTTTATTATTTTTTATGAATGCATCTTATTTGAAGTTCCTTTGAATCTCTGCTTTTCGTTTCATTGCCACTGGAGGGTCACACACTTGGATAACTCCTCTAGAAACCATATTGTGAACTGATCCTGGGCTGTTTGGGGCATACGCAGGGCTTTATCCCTCTGCAAGATGAAGCTGGCTCCGTTTTGTTTTTGAACTATGAGTGCTTATCATTAAAGCGGTTTAACTAAGGAAAGGTTGTACAAATCCTTTTCTATGACTTTGTAGTTTGTTACAGCTGTATTAAAGATGAAGGGGATAGTTACTCAAGAGCAGCCATGAAAAGAAAATTATTATAAATCATTACTGGTTAAGTTTCACTGTTGTTTAAAAGGAATAGATCCATTTGATTTCTTCTTAACTGCATAATACATAAGATCATGAAATATATTGTGAAAAAATAATGCCAAAGCTAATGCAATATGGGGACAGTAGAAGGCAATTTAATGTAAGCAGACTGTATTTCACTCAAAGGAATCTGACCAGTACAAACTCTAAGTTTTGAATGGCATCTGTGCAGAATGGCACAGCAAAGCAGGTCAGATAGCACAGTCAAAGCAAATGAATGCCAGACACAGACAGCTGTAATAAAATAGTTTTACGAAATGTATAAGCACAGTTTACAAGAACAGCTCAGTTTCAGTGAGATATTTCATATAATTCAGCACTGATAAAAATCACTGCTACTCGACCTTATGTAGAGTGGTCAAACAGCGCAGCATAAAAGAGACCTCCTTCTGAGACTGTGACCTTATCATGCTGAAGTAGTTTCTTGGCCTTTCTGATCCTAAAAGCTATGCTGCCTGTAGCTTAATATTCCTGGTACAGTCACCCCTTGCAAACTGGTCTGATGAGTGCCCAAACAGACAGCAATGCACAATGTCTCCCACAGTGGTTCAACTAAAGAGTTTAAGAACCTTATCTAGACTGAGAATACTAGAACATCACCCAGAATAAGGCCTGGGGTGATATTCACCCCTGAGCACCTAGTGATTGAGAGGCCCATGTAGTCAGACTAAACAAACAAATGTGTGGAACCTCTACCTGAACACTCACACACACAAGGCAATGGGTGAGGTTCAGGTTTGATGTCAATCAAATGGCAGGCATCTTTAGAATGGATTAAGATGGACCAGATTCTAGCCAAAAAAAAAATGTCTCTTGGAATATGGAATGTTAAGGTCATCTGTTTTTAAAAGAGATGAAGTCTGAGTGGGAAGATGAAATGTATCATCTAGATATAGCTGACCTTCAGAATAGCCTCTGAGGTGGTGGTGGTGGTGTATAGACAGGCACAATCCCTGGCTGGGTGTTGTTCAGCCAGAGTTTGTGCCAATAAATGACAGAATCCTGTCAATGCTGGCATGGATCCAACTTCAATCATGTCCTCTGAGGCTTTACAAACATCTGCTCTGCATGTTGAGTGGGAACCTTGGCTGATTATATCCGAGGGACTGAGGGGGATTCCATAGATTTTAGTGAGGGAGGACATCCCTACTACTCTTAGTGTTGCCATCACTACAGACAGTACTTGAAGATAAGCTATTTAAGTTAGAGTCAGCCAATGTTTAGGAAGAGGTCACATTCCTGTGTCAGCATCACTGTCTGCCCTCTAAAAGTTAACGTCCAAGTGTGATTTATGGGCTTTTAAGTTGTTCTACCACTTGATGCTAAACATTTACATACTGTATAGCATGACAGGAAAAAAAAAAGGTAACTAGGTAATGTTCCTAATTTAGAGGATAGTGAATTCTGTAATTTGTACCCAGCAAATAAAAAAGCCTTTTCTCCTCTTGCAAGTTTATGTCTATAAACAATGAGATGGCTCTGAGAATTAATCAATGACATTAATTGCTTAGGAGGGCACTTAAGTTAAGCTTACTTGCTAAGTAGGACAGAAATGATGGTAGAGAAGTTTGCACAGTATGGTCATCACCAAGAATTAAACCATACTGGCCAGAAGCCAGTGAGATTTTAATAAGGGACTCAAATGGCAGTCCTAAGTGTAGAGCTGTAGTAAGAAGTCTGGAGTAACATACCTATTTTGCGTCTTCTGCCTCAGAATATACACTGAGTTGTAATCTTTTACCCGTCACTACAGTCTAGTTTTTGAATACTGTCACTCTCCTACTTTGGAAACAATAGAAGAGTCTTCATGGGTTCTGTTCAAGCAACTTTATTTTATACAAACACGTCACTATATAAAAGTTTACTGACTAACTTAAGTCACTTATATACAAACTAACTACTGCAATCATACATGCTCACTCTCTGGCTGCACTCTCAAAATGGCACTGAGAATAGCATGTACCTGACATTTATACGTGCCACACAGTCTTTGACATGCTTCTTAAAGCTACAGCATATACACTCTGATCTACATCCTCCCTCTTTGAAAAGTAGATCATGCAACGTTATGACTATTTGGCATGCATATATCACAAGTAATTATTTGTCATGCATCTATACAAGACTAGGTACATATATACACCATTAAGTCCATGTTGCTGCATATTTCACACTGGGCCTAGATATTTGATCATATCGTATGACATAAAACTGGGAATTGGGATTAGCAACTTGAGCGGTCTCTACAAAATGTTCCCCCTTAGAAGTATTTGGAACATCTTCAGGAATGGAATCAGAGGTTGGAACACACTCTGGGATGGGAATATTTGGTTTGCTCTGAGATCCAGAGTTTGTATCACAGGAACAATGCTGCAATGATGATTCTGGTACAGGAAGACAATGTCTGCGATTTCTCCTGTACTCCACAACCTCAAATTCTACAAGGTAGGCTCTCAGCTCAGCACATACATCTGTAACCTGACCAATCCGGTCAAAACCTTTCGCCATTTGTATTCTCACTGTCTCTCCTTCCTCAATGGATGAAGAAATTGGCTTATTTTATCAAAACTGGACTTCCGGATAGAATGCTTCTTGAATAATTGAGCCTTGATGGTTTTATTGTTCTTAGCTATAGATAGCGTAGTTCTGGCTTGTCTAGCTAGAAGTCTTTCAGCAGGTGAGCCAAGAATATTGTCACGGGGTATGTTTTTAAGATTAAGCAAATTCGAAAAGACATTGGTACTGTCATGCTTTGACCTTTCAAGTAATTGCTTTGCACTCTGCACTGCATGCTCAGCTAATCCATTTGACTGTGGATATTCTGGGCTACTAGTAATATGTACAAAGTCCCATTCTTTTGCAAATTTCTGAAACAACTGACTAGTAAATTGAATACCATTGTCAGAAATAACTGTGTGGACTACCATGGACCGAGAAATGACATTTCAACTTAGTAATAACAGCAGTAGACGTTCGGTTAGGTAGTAGATCAATCTCACACCAATTTGAATAAGAGTCTACCAATACTAAGTAGTGTTGATTGTTCCACTCAAAGATATTAGTGGCCACTGTTGACCAAGATAGTTCAGGAACTGGACTTAGATGAAGTGATTATCTTTGCAAATGCGGTCTAGTATTATTGCATACTGAACAAGAAGAAAGTACTTTATCAATGTCTTTCAATAATGAAGGCCAAAATACTAATTCTCACGCTCTTCTCTTAGTGGATGCAGAACCTGGGTGATCATGATGCAAAATCTGTATATATGCTTGTTGTAAAGAAGCAGGAGCAACAGTTTTAGGTCCTTTGAAAATAATGTCATCTTCCATCAACATTTCATCGCTGTAAGGAAAATAGGTTTGCACTTCAGGTGGTACACTAGATTGCTTTGACGGCCATCCAGCATTAAGGCCGAGACTGAGCTTTTGCAAAACTGGATCAGTGTTTGTGTGATCTCTCAACTCATCAAGCCTAGTAATAGCAAAATTACGCACTGCCATCATGTCAAAGTGAAAATTCTCCAAGTCAAGCTGTTTCGTCGTATTTCTGGGTGATCTGTATCAGCCAGACAGAGCAGTTTGCCTTTCGTATAGACCATTTTGAAGTTGTACTTGTGCAATCTGAGCATCATTTTTTGTAATCTCGCTGAAGCTGAATAAATAGGCATCTGTAGACTAGTAACTAGTGGTTGGTGGTCAGTTTCAATCTGAATAGTTTGACCATAAATATAATCTTGAAACTTGGTACACACAAATACTATTGCCAAAAGTTAACTCAATTTTAGCATACTGCATCTCAGTTTGGGTAAGTGTTCTAGATGCATAGGCTACTGGTCTGCCTTCTTGAAGTATAAAGACCAAATTCTGAAGCATCACAGGAAAGAGTGACTGGTTTGTTTACATCACAGTAACTTAATGTAGGTGGCATGGCAATTATCTGCTTAAGGTCTTCAAATGCCTTCTGGTGCTATTTTAACAATGACCATGCAACATTTTTGCACATCAGCTCTCTTAAAGGTGCTGTTAACTCACTGAAGTCTAGTATAAACTTGCCTAAACAGTTGACCATGCCTATAAACTTGCCTAAATAGTTGACCATGCCTAGGAAATGCTGTAGAGCTTGGTGCTGACATCTCAAGAATAGCTGCTTGCTTGGTCGGGTCGGGTCTCAAGCCAGTAGTGGTAAATAAATGAACTACATATGTAACTTCTGGAAGTCTGAATTTGCACTTCAGAGGATTGAGCTTCAAGTTTACTTCACATGCTCTGTCTAGAACTTTCTTTAGGTTCCCGTCATGCTCTGCTTCACCATTGCCTCCAACCAATAAATCATCTACTATTATGGCACAAGGATAACCCAAAAAATTTGCTCCATTGCATGCTGCAAGACTTGCAGAATTTATTCCAAATGGCACCCTTAGGAATGTGTATCTGCCAAATGGAGTACCAAAAGTGGTTAGTAATGAATATTTGCAATCAAGCATCACTTGCCAAAATGAACTTTTTGCATCCAACACAGAAAAAACAATGGCATTTGATATTAGGGCTGCGACCTCTTCGACTATGCGCATTGGATGATATGGTCTCTTCAATGCTTTGTTTAGATCTCGAGTCAATACATATTCTGATTTTGTCTGAGCCTTTTTTGTGAGCTGACAACACCCATTCAGTTGGTTCTCTAACTGGACAGATTACACCTTGCTGCATCATTTTATCCAGCTGAGCCTTAGCTTCATCCTGCATAGCTATCAGAACTCTTCTTGGTGGTCTGACTAGAGTGACCTTTGGGTCTAACTTCATGGAATATACAGTGGATATAAAAAGTTTACACACCCCTGTTAAAATGCCAGGTTTTTGTGATATAAAAAAAGAAGACTACAATAAATTATTTCAAAATCATTTTCTCACCTTTAATGTGTCCTATAACCTGTACAATTCAATTGAAAAACAAACAAATCTGTTAGAGGAAAAATATAAAAAAAAAAACACACAATACACTGGTTGCATAAGTGTGCACACCCTTAAACTAAATACTTTGTTAAAGCACCTTTTGATTTAATTACAGCATTCAGTCTTCTTGGGTAGGAATCTATCAGCATGGCACATCCTGACTTGGCAATATTTGCCCACTCTTCCTTGCAAAAACGCTCCAAATCTGTCAGATTGTGAGGACATCTCTTGTGCACAGCCCTCTTCAGGTCACCCCCACAGATTTTCTATTGGATTTAGGTCTGGGCTCTGGCTGGGCCATTCCAAAACTTAAATTTTCTTCTGGTGAAGCCATGTTGATTTGAATGTATGCTTGGGGTCATTGTCATGTTGAAAGGTGAAATTCCTCTTCATCTTCAGCTTTCTAGCAGACGCCTGAAGGTTTTGGGCCAAATGTGACTGGTATTTGGAACTGTTCATAATTCCCTCCACCTTGACTAAAGCCCCAGTTACAGCTGAAGAAAAGCAATCCCAAAGCATGATACTGCTACCACCTTGCTTCACCATGGTATTCTTTTGGTGATGCGAAGTGTTGTTTGTGCGCCAAATGTACCTTTTTGAATTGTGGCCAAAGAGTTCAACCTTGGTCTCATCAGACCATAACACATTTTCCCACATGTTTCTGGGAGACTTGATGTATTGTTTTGCAAATTTTAGCCGGGCCTGGATGTTTTTCTGTGTAAGAAAAGGCTTCCATCTTGCAACCCTACCCCATAGTCCAGACATATGGAGAACACAGGAGATTGCTGTAACATGTAGTACACAACCAGTACTTGCCAGAAATTCCTGCAGCTCCTTTAGTGCTGCTGCAAGTCTCTTGACAGCCTCCCTGACGAGTTTTCGTCTAGTCATTTCATCAATTTTGGAAGGATGCCTAGTTCTTTGCAACATCATTGTTGTCTCATATTTTCTCCACTTTTTGATGACTCTCTTCACTGTGATCCATGGTATATCCAATGCTGTGGAATTTTTTTTGTACCCTTCTCCTGACCGATACCTTTCGACAATGAGATCCCTTTAATCCTTTGTAAACTCTCTGCGAACCATGGCTTTTGCTGTAGCAGGCAACTGAGTAAATGTCAGGAAAGTTCTACTAGGACAGCTGAACTTTATTTGGGGTCAATCAGAGTATTTTTAATTGATGGCAAGTGTGTACCCAAGAAGAATGAATGCTGTAATTAAATCAAAAGGTGCTTCAACAAAGTATTAGTTTAAGGGTGCGCACACAACAGAGTATTTGTTTAAGGGTGTGCACACTTGGGCAACCAGCATACTGTACATTTTTTATTTTTTTATATTTTTTTCCCCTAACAGATTTATTTGTTTTTCAATTGAATTGTACAGGTTATAGGTCACACTAAACATGGGAAAATTTTTGAAATTATTTATTGTGATCTCCTGGCATTTTAACAGGGGTGTGTAAACTTTTTATATCCACTGTACAACTGGATGTTTGGCCAAATTGTCATCAAAACCCATCAGCATACTCTGAGAAAATGGCTTCAGAAAAATTAGAACTAAGATATGCAATTATGTGATGAACTTCTTTGGTAAAAGAAAGGAGATTCATTCTCAAACTATCTTTAAGACCCAAAAAAGACTGTACTGGTCTTCAGACTACATAGAATAGAAGTTGTAACAGTTCTTTGCCAAATAACATGAAAGCATCACTGAGCCCTCAGTTTGGATTTCTTCACCTCCATAAGCAACACGTTTTGCACTACTGGCCACAATGAGTTGTTCATTAGTTCTCACTTGTAAATTTGTCTGTTGATATAGCATTAGACTTTGATCCAGTGTCTACTTGAAGCTCTGTGGATTTACCATTGATCCAGACAGTACAAAGCACTTCGCTCTTTGCCAATAAATTCACTGCATCAACCCTTTCACCAACTACTTATACACCCACTGCATAGAAAGTTGACTGCTGCAGCTCTACTTGATCAACTTGCTTTTTTGTGTGACCTTTCTTTTACAACTGTGTGAGGTTTACCTGATTTGCAAAACTTTTGGAAATGCTGTTTTTTTTTCCCCCAACTGTGGGAATTGCTGACTTCAGATGGATTGCTACTCTGCTATGGCTACTGCTGTGTGGAGGTACCTTCCTTCAGTTTTTTTTTCATTAAATCATAAACAACTGATAAAAACATACAGTTAATTTACTTAAAAAATTAAATGTCTTACTGCTGACTGTACTCAGCCTTGACTCCTTAACAGCGTTGTCAGGTGAAAAAAAGGGATCAACGTTAAAACTCTCTGACATGCACTTTTATCAGTAAAAGTTGTCAAAAACGTGTGCATATTAAAATGAGCTGGTACCACAGTCAGAATTACCTCATAGCCTTTCACCCAAAGAGTGCCAAGATAGGCTCTAGCTTTCTTGTGATCCTGAAACAGAATAAGCAGGTTAACACAGAAAGAATAAAAAAATTGCTTTAATTAATGATGTATAAAACAGAAGCTGCTATGAAGAGACAGGGATAGGCTTTACAAGAGGAAAGCCTAGTAGTGACAACTTCCATTCGCTACATAATGTACTCCACTATTGCACCCACTTTCTTGCAAAAGCTCAGATGTTATCCTGCTCATAAAAAGTCTAGATTAAACGATGTACTTTTTATCAAATTTTCCATATTTTGATCTCACAGGCTGAAGGTGATAAGGTATTCTTTAATTATATCAAAACTGAAAGATAAGAATTAAGAATGTAGTATGCTATCAATAAACAATGAAGTCAATCACACCGCTGCAGTAACAAATAAATTTTGTACAAGTTTCACTATATGCAAAATAATGTCAGTGTACTACAGACATAAGGAGACACCCATTTATATAACAGATATAATATCGGCTGCAAATTTGTGTCTTTTGGCTTTTACCGGTTAGGGGTCGCCACAGCGGAACTCCGGTCCACTAATGATTGGCAGTTGATTTTTACGTACCGGCTTGCCAGGCCTGCCGCACAACCTTCAACGAAGGTACGCCCATTCACGCATGTCTCCACGCAGAAGACGCTCTAGCTGAGAATCGAATCGGACAGCGTCTTACTGTGAGGCGACAACGCTACCGCAGCACCACCACCACAGGTATAATATCTGCTGCAAATAAAATTAAAAATTTACCTTATAAGAGGCCAGACACTATATCTAGTAGTTTCCTCTACAGAACAAAGAAAACCCTACCAAAATCCCTATCAATCATATTCAGCAAAACATTAGTGTGTGGACACTTTCCTAAATTGTTGCAGCAGGCTGCAATCATACCAAATCACAAGGGTGGGGAAGTGAGGAAGCTCTTCAGACCCATTAGCCTGATCAATATTTCTAGGTGATAAAAAGTAATTTCTAAAAATTTGTAGCACTTATCTTTCCATTATACAGCTCACTAATTTTGTGATGTCATCACAAATAATTTTTGTAAAATTTAACTGAATTTTTGGCAAGTAAAAACTTACCAGCAATAATTTACCTGATTTTCCTGGCATGTAAGAATTGACAATATCCTGAAAAGATTTATTCGGAATAGTGGCAACACTATCCCAGTCCGTTTTTATAGTGTATAATTTAGTTCATCATTATTTTCATCAGTAAAGACTAGGAAGGATGCTTTCATTGCATTTGAATCTGGTTAGGTTAAAGAAGATAGTATAATGATAAATATTAATTAAAAGAGGGTAACACCCCAGGTGGGAAACCTAGATCCTAGTTTTGTCACTGCTACCACTCCAGTTCAATTTATTTCCATTTGTTACAGAGTACTTTAACATGGTCAGTTAATATCAGGGACTATTCGTTGATGCTGTGTGGTTTACCTAATGGGTGATCAGTTAAAATACCTTAATGGGAGGGAGAAAGAATGAGTGACAAGGCTTAACCTACTAACCCCTCTTCAGGGGACAGGTCTGGGCATGACATGTCTGGAGTGTGTGCAACTTCTGCAGCTCAGGTGAAGATGAGACAGGGCCATCTAGTTAAAACTTGAGGGTGGCATATCCTTGAGCCTATAGTATGAACACCCCAGTAACAATGCCTCACAGCATGCGTATCCTTGTAATGCAATGCCAGTATGTTGTGCAGTAAAACGACATTAACCCAACTCCACAAAGCTATGCTGGCTCTACAAAATTTCTTGTGTGTCATTCAATTTGGCTACATGGAGGGGGGTGGGTTGTAGCTGAAGACCATATCTTCTGGACATATAACTATTTACTTATTGCTTTTGTTGACCGGGATAGTCCGCTGGGCAAACGGGCCTTTTTCAACAGAGGTCCTGGCAGAAAAACTCCACAGAAAAACACTTATTACATAGTCTAATATTACATTGCTGTCTTAACATAAAATACATTATAATGAAACAATATTAATAATAATAATATATTATCATGATAGTAAAAGCTTTGACAGATTCCTTTGATATTTTAGGTTTACGGACCATGAAGTTTAGAAAAGAAAAATTAAAAATGAACACTAAAACTGTACTTTAATTTATTTAAAAATATACGTCTGTATTGTAAGTTTCACAATAATTTATTTTCAAAACCCTTGGTGCCAAAACAACTCCATGCTGAATTGTATATGTCAATCAACTGGACTTAGATATATACAAGCCCCCAATGGGCAGATACAGAGATAATAGCACTTGTAAACTCTGGCTGCAAAAAACACATTGTTTTGTACACATTAAAACACCTGAAGCAATGGTCATCTGCTTGCAACTTAATAAAGACAAAATAACTTGAAGATTTTAAGCCTGAGTTATCAGGTCTCTTTTTAAGCACCGATCTCCATAGGAATGACCGGATGCTACTCTACAACAGCAATTTAGATAAATCAGTTAAGGTTTTATTAGCCAGGTTGGTTAGGTTCATTTCAGACTTTGCTTTCCAAATTCTATTCCATTTCACCCCATCACATTTCCAATGGACAAGACAGGAAATCCTGACATCTCCAAAACCAGGGACATCCTTTTTTGTTAACTTGATGTAAAAAAGTACAATTTATCTGCTTTTATGCCATACTTCGCATGGTTCTTGAGATGTTTGCAATTTTGGAGGTTAGTGCTAGATCTATCATAAAACCAATCTTCCAAACTTTGTCCGTTGTTGACATAAGCTGTTTAGTCTCTTTTATTAGCCACAGTGCTAGACTTGTTCTTATGCATTTTGTGCAAAGTGGAGCTAGGCTGGTAAGGATGTTTAGGAAACTGATGTTAAATAGGGAAAGTCCATCATCTAAGGGTAGTGTTTTTAGGATATTTCAGTTAAAAGGTCTTGGATTGTTTAAAATGAGACTTTGTTGGATGTTGCAAGGTTCCAGACATGATTGTATCGCAGCATTTTGGGAATATTACTCTGTTGCCTCATGGCAAAAGTTGAGAAATAGTCACTGTAAGTGTCAGACAGCCAGAGGAGTTAAATTCATTTGGGGCTGTTGTCATTGTTTATTTGTACAAATCCTGTGGGTGCTGAGATTATTTGGGAGAAATTATAAGGAATAATGGAGTATTTGGGGGTGTTGGAAGATAGGAGTTTCCAATCTATGTTTAGGACACCTACTATGATAGTTTCTAAGTGTATGTTGTCTGATACCCAAGACAGAACATCTTCTAATGTGTGGTGGGAGATTATAAGTTCTGCATTGTTAAATTGTGGAATCATTTGTGGATGTGAGGAAAGTTGGAGCTGCCACCACCATTTTATGATCTCGATCATTTCTGAGAATATATGCTGAATGGAGAATTTCTTCATTTTTATTTATTGGCTTTAGCAAGTTTCAGTGGCTACAAGTATATCAGGGGAGTGCAGTGCTAAATGACCGTGGAGATCAGGAATTTTGTTAGTGATACTTTTCATGTTTATATTGTGAAAGAGAATGTTTGTTTTTCTTTTGGGAAAGGTGGGTTGTGGGTTGTGAACCTGTTGCTGTGGGATATGGGATTTTGGGACATGGATCAGGGGTAGGGTGAACATCCTGCTAAGGTTGAGTAATTTTGAAAAAAATATTGTAGGCAGGGAGCAGTTTCTATTTGTATGTTTATTTTATACTTAACTTTTGAAGAATAGGGTTGCAGATGTGTCAAGTTGATTTTCAAAGAGTTGTATAATAGAGGAATTAAAAACATTTGGAGCTATTGCATGTGGGTAAGTGGTTCAGTTAATGTTTTGTGAGTCATAATTAACGCGGGGAGTGAGGCAATGAGGGAGACTGGACTGGTACTCACTGAGGTAAGAAATACTCAGAAGAAAGGTTTAGGTGGGGAGAGTACAGAGAAACATTGTAGTAGTGTGATTAGACAGTGCTATGAGTAAGCTAGCAGTGGTGGGTTGAAAAACTGACTGGGGTAACAGTGAGAAAGAAATGAAGATATAAGAGAAACTGTTATGATGCCAGAAAGTTGAGGTTGTGCTAATCCTTGTTTGGAGGCTAATGTTTGGAAGGAAAATAGTTTTGTGAGAGGAAGTAAGAATGGTCAAAGTAGTACTGATGGGAAGTAGCAGTAGTCAGTCAGAGTATTATAAATGTGTGGGAACGGAGGGGGGGTAGAGTATGGGAGCAGGCAGAGCCCAAGTGTACAGAGGGCTAATGGAGCAGGCCCACGCAACCCAGGACAAAGCGTAAAAAAAAAAATATATATATATATATATATATATATCTGTGGGTGTCATATTTAATAGAGTTAAGGCAATATAAACCTGAATTTGGGCAAAAACAGCTATTTTTAACATTAAATCTAAGAGACAAAAGGGTGGGAAGCCTAATTATAATGTATCAGCTCCTGCAACCTCACTGTGATGCTGTACACTCCCCAGTTTTATACAGTATACATTTTATATATATATATTTATATACATAGATGTTTTGTTTGCAGAATGGGTCAGAGATTGCTTCATGAGAAAAAGACTCATTGGGGAAGGTTGCTTTGTTAGGGAGAAGATGAACATAACTAGTAATGCAGCACCTGGAACTGAAAATAAAAGTGTAATAAAAGAATCTTCATTAATTTTTAAAACTGACATTTACTCAAGAAATGTTCTTGCTCCACAGGGGATACAAATGGTGTAAAGAACGGTCCCATATTATTATTTTCAATGTTGTTGATGGTTATTACTTGGCTGATAGAGGGGAAACCAAAAAACACTCTAGTTTCTACACAGGTTGTAATTAGCTTTGCTGGTCCTTCCCCCAGATCAGCACAGTGTGAGGACGGCATTGGGCAGTTTGAATATTTCTTTGGTAGAATTGAGGAAAGAAACAACAGGCTGACACTAAAGCTACCCACTGATGAGAAGGATGTTGTACTCAGCCTCAGCGCAGATGAGGTAAGAAGAGAACTAAGGAGAGTGAACCCCAGGAAGGCTCCTGGCCCAGCAACATACTGGGCAAGGTGTAAAAAGGTTGTGCTGATCAACTATGCACTGTGCTCAAGGAAATATTTAATACCACTCTTGCTACGGCAAAAGCCTCATGCTACAAGGAAACTATCATCATCCCACTACTTAAGAAAACCACTCCCTCCAGCCGTAATGACTACAGACCAGTCGCTCTGACATCCACTGTTATGAAAATGCTTTGAGCGGCTGATCAAAAAGCATCTTTCATCATGCCTACCTCCTGATTTTGACCCTCTGCAGTTTGCGTACAGTGCTAACCATTCCATGGCTGGTGCCATATCAGTAGCACCACTCATCTCCCTTGAGCATTTAGAGGGCAAAGACAACTATGTGAGCATGCTGTTCATAGACTTCAGCTCTGCATTTAATACGGTGGTACCAATGCAGCTGATAGAAAAACTGGCACATTTAGGAATCAGTAAACATCTCTGTAACAGGATCCTGGACTTCCTGATTAAGAGACCACAGAGGGTGTGTTCAGGTAAGAACACATCAAAGTGCATTACAATTAACACTGGGGTTACACAGGGATGTGTTCTCAGCCTACTGTTATTCACCATCCTGACCCATGACTGCTATGCTAATCACAAGTCCAACCAGATCATCAAGTTTGCTGATGACACTACAGTCGTGGGGCATATCACGAAGGAGGGTGAAAGGGCGTACAAAGAGGAGGTGGCATCTCCGATCAGTTGGTGCGAGGGAAACAACTTTAACCTGAATGTAAGCAGGACCAAAGGGATTATCATCGACTTCAAGAAAAGGGGAACAAACCACCCAGTGCTTAGGATCAATGGTGAGAGTGTGGAGAGGGTTAAGAGTACTCATAGTTGAGAAACACTAGCCAACTGGACAAGAAAGTGCACCAATGCCTCCACTTTTTAAGAAGGCTGAAAAAAGCTAAGCTTCCTCCTCATATTCTCTCCACCTTCTATAGAGGTGCAGTAGAGGCCATCCTCACCTGCAACTTCACAGTGTGGTTAGGAAGCTGCACAATTACAGAAAGGAAGGCACTACAAAGAGTGGTGAGGGTTGCAGAGAAGATAACAGGTCCCAGTCTTTCATCAATACATCATCTTTATTCTGCAACAAGCATCTGAAAGGCCACCAAAATAATACAGGAAAACACGGTTCCTGTGCATAGGTTCATAGGTGTGTACTAGGCTAATGGCCCTGGGGCCTTTACAAGCCTAGCCATAGGATTACCCAGGCATCGTGTCACCTGACCTTAGTTCCCAGTGCCTCTGTCAAGTAGAGCCACGGGAGTTATCCCTGAGGTGAATTTTCTATATCCCATCCACTCATCAAGATTTCTCATGAAGAGGGTCAGCGAGGTGCTCTGCTTGACATGTATGGGAAGTCTATTCCATAGCATGGGCAGTCTCTGGGTTATGAACCTGTCCCTCCAGTACGTTCTGTTGATTGTGTTAATGAGGCTTAGGTCTCTGGAGTATGTGGTGTGGATGGATTGAGATTTCTTTACATGTTTAAGCATCTGGCAGGAGATGTCACAGCATTCGCTGCAGGACTACAAGATTAAGTAACAGTTTCTACCAAACAGTGATTAGACTTCTGAACTCTGGTACTAGTAGTCCCAGGGGTCTTGCCACATAAGTCAATTTTTATTTATTTGTGCAATATATACTTACATATATTCCAAGTAAGTGCAATATTTATTATATCCATAGTCCGTATTTAACTCAGTCAAGTGTAACATTAGACAAATAACTTAGGCATTTCAATCTGTAGTGTGTTTTGTATTACTTTAAATAGGGAAGTTATTTTAACTCAGAGGAGGGTATTCTTTTCATACACCAGTGTTACATACATACAAATATTTCAAGCATGGCCATTAATGCCCTTCTAGCTTACCAATATACCAAAACACTTGTTCCCATAGGTTTACTATCAAAAGTGCGAACGGCACTACGTCGACTGTCATATACTCGAACATGGAAGGTCGTAATCGGTAATGTCGAAGACAAAATAATCAATCTAGGAATGGTTTAACATGGGTTGAGGTAGGTGTTCAGTATTATTCCAAACTACAAACATCTCCCCTACCTCGACCCATGTTAAAACCATTCCTAGATTAATTATTTTGTCTTCGACATTACCAATTATGACCTTCCATGTTTGAGTATATGACAGTCGACGTAGTGCCGTTCGCACTTTTGATAGTAAACCGTTCCCATAATAAGTATCTAGGCTGTTCTTAAAAATATCTAAACTAGTACTTACTTTAATGTAATTTGGTAGTCTGTTCCATGCATCAGCTATTTTGTCAGAGAACCAATTAGTACACTTCTCATCTTTATAGAATCTCCTACATAGATTGTCTGATGATTCTCTATTACTTTGTGTTAACCCCAAACATTCCCAGAGGTAGTTGTCTCTAAATGCCCTATATACCTGAATAAGATCTCCTCTTAGATATCTGTAAGAGACACTGTACAAGTTCAGATATTTTATTCTTTCATAATAAATTAAATTTTCACATCCATGGATGCTCTTGGTATATTTCCTGTGTACTCTTTCTAGTTTACTCATGCTTGTTTTCTTATAGGGTTTCCATATTGTTATTCCATACTCAACTTTGGGTCTATTGTAACTAACAAACAATGACTTCATTATTTTTGATTTCTTAGACTTTATAAATCTTTTTATACAACCTATAGTTCTATAACTATCATTAACCAATTGGTTGACATGATTAGAAAAACCCATAGCCAAATCTACCCATATAACCAGGCCCTTAAATGAGTCTACAGTTTCAATCACTGTGTGCTGTATTAAATGTTCACATTTCAATTTATGTCTCCCAAATCTCATATGCTTAGATTTTGATGTATTTATCAGCATATTATTCTCTTGTGCCCAAATGGTCAATTTAGTTAAGCTATTTTGCAGACATGCCTTACCTATAATACATGTAATCAGTTTACCCAATTTCAGATGTTGGTAAATGTCTCTGCACTTTCTTGCATGTATTGGGAGTAGTATTGCATTTGTTAGTTATGTTTATTCCTTTACTTGTATGTCTGGTTTCACTTTCCTTTGTTGTCTCAAGAATTGAGCTGATGCATGAAATCTCATTTAGGCTACACGTGTGTAGTTCTAAATGACAATAAAGTTTACTTTGACTTGACTTATGTTTCATTATGTACCCCTTTTCTAAAGGGAACATTCCTAGTTTATGCAAACTCATCATATGGCAGCTGATCTGTCTTCCTTATCATTTTGCAATTTCTTTATGTGCCTTCTCTAGCAGGTTAAAATTTTCCCCCTAAACAACTTTCAGAACTGAAAGGTACAGTTGTGTAAGTTGAACTTACCATAACAGTAAGTGCTCAAATGATAACTGCTGCAGTAGCTTTAGTTATATGGGTTATGTCTGGACAACGATAGAATGGCCAGACATCTTCCAAAGATTCAGGACACCTTCCACACATCTAACCTGTCAAGCAAACTCCAGCTGAGCCCACTAAAAGACAAGTTTGAGTGAGAAGCCCATCAGAGCTTTCCTGCTATAAGACAGACAGTGAGGCCAAGTCCTGAAAAGACAATGTTAGGAACAAAATACACAAATAAATAAATATATAAACAGATGCTTACACCCAGGTATAAATAATACACCAAAAACCAACAAGGATGGATGGAGGGAGCAGCTACAGTAGCGGTGATCATTCAAACATTTATTACACAACTGTACTATGTCCATCATATTGATCACTGCTGCAGTAGCCTTAGGTACATGGGTGGTTTACCACAGCTAACTATATTTGGGAGGTAGAAGGAGAAGGATTCAGGATCCTCTGGAGAATGGTCCTAGCAAAGCCTGATCTAGACCTAGAAAAGGAATCCAGCTTATAGTGCTTTGTAAAAGTATGTACAGAAGATCAAGTAGCAGCTTCTAGAATTTAACCCTTTCCAAAAAGCCATAGATGTAGGCAAGGACCTGGTAGAGTAGGCCTTGACCCTGCCTGGAATAGATTTGTTAATATCAGTATAAGAAAGCCTTACACAACCATTTGGAAATAAGTCTGTTTTGACAGAGGCTGTCCCCTCTTCTTACCTATTCAAGAAAGATTTAGTTCTGTCAAGACAGTACCAGAATTGTCTGTGGACATCCAAGGTATGGAGTATCTTTTCTCCCTTATGTTTTGGTTCAGGAAAGAAAACTGGGAGATGGATAGTTTGGCTTAAAGAAAACTCATATCTTTTTAGGTATAAAAGAAGGATTAGTTCTCAAAGAAACCCCTGTCCTTGTGGAAATTGAGATAGGGCTGACTCACCAGCTTGCAACTCACGTACCCCTCTTGCAGAGGTCAGAGGAATCAGCAAAACTGTTTTCCATGTTAAGAACCTCAAGTCAGCAAGATTAGCTCATTCAAATGGTGCAAGTGTTAGCTTCTCTAACACAAAATTGAGATCCAAAGGGACAGCCACCGGTCTTCTTGGAGGAATTTTATTCAAAACCACTTTCAAGAACATTTTGACATGAAACTGCATTGAAACAGGATGATCCATGGGCAAACACTCTTTACTCGCTGATAAATGAACCTTTATAGAGGAATAAGAAAGGCCATAGGATAGTAATGCACACAAATATTGTAAAAGCAAGGAACAACTAGTCCTGAATGGGTGGTGGTTATACTGCTGGCAACAACTAGAAAACCTTTCCATTTGCTAACATATGATTTTCTCATAGCAGGCTGTCTTGCATTCATTAGTACCTGTTGCACTTCCTCAGAAAACAGGTGCCTAAACGAAATTAAGACCCTATCATCCAGGCAGTCAAATGAAGATGATTGATACTGGGCTGTATCAAACACCCCTGGTCTTGTATAAGTGGATCCAGTCTGTGAGGCAGCTTGGGGTAATTGCCCCTGGCCATCTCCAAAAGAAGGGAGAACCACAGGTGCCTAAACCAGAAGGAAGTCAACATGCCAACCTTGGGAGATTCCTTCTGAATCTTCAGAAGTACCCAGGATATTAACGGAAAGGGTGAAAAGGCACACAGGAACATTCCTGTCAAAAAAAGAGAAAAGGCATTTATCTTCCAGGACTTCTTGCATGGAGTCATGCAAAAGAATTTTGCCAGTTGATTGTTCAGAGAGTAGGCAAAGAGGTCTACTTGAAAAGCTCCCCACAGATGGATCAAATCTTGGATGACCCGTGATCTAGTTTCCATTCATGAGGGTTTGCCCTGATCATGCTCAGCTTGTCTGCCATAAAGTTTTGCTCTGATGGAATCTAGGATGCCTGTAGACTGAGAGCATGCTGCAAAGCTATATCCCAAGCTGACATGGCTGGCCTGTAAAGAAGGTACAACTCATTTTCTGCTTGCTTCTTGATGTACCACATGGCTGTGATACTGTCTGTAACAACTTGAAGATGTCCTAGAGACCAAAGTTGGTTTAGAGAGTTGAGTGCCTTGATCAGAACAAGCATCGCCTTGATATGTATGTGTTACCTGTCTTTGGTGCCCCACACCCACAGCAATTTTATCCCTCCAGAAACAGCTCCCCAAACAAAGTCTGAATCATCTGTGCTGACTGATCACTTTGGAGCAGAGAGAGACAGAAAGGGAGACCCAGACTTAAGGATATGTGTTCTGTCCACCAAAAGATTTCTCTTCTGACAAACTCCAGTTCTGGGATAGGAACAGATAACAGGTGTCAGATAACAGGTGTTGCTGCTGGGACCAAAGGGATTTTAGACACCAGTGTATCTTTCTCATATGGAGTCTTGCAGAGATACTGTAGATCAATAAGTGCGTACATACCTTTAAGAAGCTATTCAAGAGCTTGCACTAGAGTATAAATACTGAGCATGTGCAGGCCTGACTGCCATTTTGCAGTTAGCTGTTGAGATGTGAACATGTATGTATGTCTATTTGTTAGTTAGTTGGTTCATATTTAAAGATGCTGCTATCCACCCTGATGTGTTTGTATATATTACAGCATGTGAACAAAACCCCAACCCTTCTTCTTATTTGTAACAGAGACGAACGAGTGACAGGTATAATGAGAATCATAGTTGCCAAGAAAACAAAATTCCTGACGTATTCCCTTGCACTGACTGAAGTCTGAGTGGAAAAACCTTAGAAACAGATCTACATAAAGATCTTTTTACCTGTGAAAGAAAAGCTCTTGGAGGTGTCTAGTTGATATCCCAGAAACACAATCCTGTGTGAGGATGTCAAGACAGACCTGAACGTTCTCTTGGAATTCCAGTTTGTGCAAGAGATCTCTCACCTGAGAGAGATGCCTAACACCTTGAAAAGATTCTGCAAAGATAAGCAAATAATCTAAATATGGAAAAATGTGGATACCCCATAGCCTGCAATGAGCTGTAATTGGAGTTAGACATTTTAACACTGTTGGTGAATGGATACTCCAAAGGGTAAGACACAGAACCAATAATGTGACCCAGATGCACAAAATCTTAAAAAATGTCTGAAGTCTGGATGAATAGGGATCTGATCATAAGACTCAAGTCTAGTGTTACTATGAAACTTGAAAGATGATGAAGGGGTAGGTTGTGAAGTGACATTTTGAATTTGGACACTATACTACTAGGTTCAGAGAAGAAGATCTAGAACTGGCCTCCAAACATATTCTTTCTTTGGCACTTGGAACATCCTTGAATAAAGCCCCTTCTCTACCTGAAAAGAGGACTGGTTCTATCACTCCTTGGAACAGCATATGGTGAAGAACAGGTGGAAACAAAACAATCTGATCTGCAGGATGAGGAATGACCTCCCACTGCCATCTGTAACCTTGATGAATGATTTTCAGAACCAATTAGTCTAAACCAATCTGTTGCAACAGCAAAATGAAGATTCAGACTTTCTGGAAGAGAAAAGGGGCCAGAGTGGGAGGAGGTTACAAGGTCTGTTGAATAGTTATTCAGATTTGTGGACTGCCTTAATTTGGGAGGGTAGAGACTTCTTTTTGAAACCCCATTTAATTTCTTCCTAAAAACGTATGTGAACATACTTTATTTCATTTGTAGTCTCACCAAATCCCTGTAATGAGGAAATATGATTTTAATATCCCAAGACTCCAGTCTTTCATTTTACTGGCCACTGTCACTACCTCCATACGTTGTTCCTGGTGATTAATTTTAGAGTGATAATTATTTGACCCTGGTGATTACTTTTAGGAGTGATAAAGTATCTGCAATTTTGCTCTTCATCAGTTGTCACTACTTTTATAGCTTTACTTTACGATTAGTATTACCAGAAGGTATAGCTTTGTAGTTAATCAGACTGCAATAAAGATGACATTTCTCTTTCTAAGCCCTCAGCTTCACTAGACACATTTTTACCTTTGTTTCCATCGGCACAGTCATAGCATCATTTGTTAATACATAATCATACTGTCAAGTCCAACAGTGATATGCACCACAAAAAAATGTTGACCAACAATGGCCAAGAACTAATTCCTGAGAAACAAAACTAATCACGCCTCGCTTTGGCTTCAACTCTCAACCACCACCATCTTTCACTTCCTCCTTAATAACCGTTTTTGTTTCTCCTTTTGGTGTTTGGTACTTCTCATAATCCCCTGATTTTCTGCATCAACTATTTGTGTGGAACTGTGTTGAACGCCTTGTTACAGTCTAGGAAAATTCCCCCACTGTCTTCTATAAGCTACTTTTGCCATTTTTCAGTTGTGAAATTGTAATAATTGAGATTGACACAGTTTCTTGTCTGGAAATCCATACTGATGCTCACTCAACAGCCTGTTTACTAAATGAAATTTAGCCAGGTTATTTAAAAGAATTGCCTTCCCATATCTTCCCCATGAGGGATGTGAGGTTTAAAAGTATAAAGTTTTTTACCTCCTACCTAGGCCACTCTGTTAAATAATAGTACTACTAATGCTACCCACCAGAACTGTGCAACCTCCGTGGCCTCCAGGAACAGGTTATAAATTGTACAGATAAAATATCGCACAAACATACTGCTATAGCACAGTTATCCAGCTAGGCACATATGTAGACTACACCTATCACAGAAGTGCTGTGCACTGATTTAGCACCACCCTCCTTCTACATGAGGCTATTTGTGTAAGAAGATATACAACCACAAAAGCATTCCATACATATCTACAACAGCTAATAGCGCCTCACAGCAAACAAGGAATTCCCACTAATAATGTATACGGAACTGAAATCTCATCAAAACTAGAAGTAAAGTTTGCCATATTGTACAGGTGGATGAATAAGTTTAACCAAAAGAATAAAATGCACTGAAAGACAGAGTTGCACTGTCCAGTGATTTCTTTCTACATACCACCTCCAGTGTCCCTTTAAAAGAGACCCAAGCCTATTGGAACTAACCTAATCAACAAAGGATTAAATAAAATAATTAAAAACAAGCAACAGACAGTTCATCTTAGACCACTCAGCAATTAAACAGTACAGTGGAACAATTGTACAGAAGTAGGATGGTGCAGTGGTGCAGCAGTTTGCATTGTCACTTTACAGCATGAGGTTCTCTGGTTCGATTCTCAGATGGGGTCTCCCCTGTGCGGAGTCTGCATGACCTCCCTGTGTTCATGTGTGTTTCCTCCGGGTGCTCCTGTTTCCTCCCACGTTAGAAAGACATGCGTCTGGAATGTTTCTTCCCGGGCATCCAATGAAAATTGGCTCATTCCAAGTCGGACTTTCTTGGTAAACAAATGTGAAATAAATACAATAAAAAGTGCAATCCATATAGCTCGTATCTATTTATTTCAGCAGGGTTCCATGCATCCATGCATGTTGTACAAATTAATTTGGTTAAAGCACATTTGGCCTAAATGCATTTCATGTAATTTTGGATCTTAAGCATTATATCAATGCTTACTTCATAGAGTAATATATTTTTTGCCATGTAAATTTTATTTTTATGATATTAATTTAAGGGAGTTAAGGGGGTGGGTTAAACTCACACAGCTACAGGTTATGGGAGTTTGCTGTTTTCCCCACTGTTGTACAACCTTGGAATTGGAATATATAATTATCAGAGGCTATGGGGTGCAGGGGCAGCACCCCCACAGACTATCCCAATCAGGAATAGATAGATCAGCAATAAAGAAAGCTGCAAAGAAGGATACACTTCCAAACAAAGTACGAAGATTAAAATCCTCCCAATAGTCTCAAAGTATTCAGAGGACCAGTTCCATATTAATCCAGCATCTCATTCAAATCAGCCTCCAAACATTCCCCAGCCGATGATGTCATAGCCCTGCAAGGAATCTCAGGGTACATACACTGCCCATTCTGCAGCATTTCGTAATATCTTCAACCCACATCTGTAATCTAATGATAGTCACCATCTGCTTCTAAATGTTCTCCTTCATTTCTCAACCATCCTTCAATTTTGTTTTTTTCAGGAAACAGCTAATCTTTCATACTAACTTTGCTGCATCTTTGTCCATTAGCTAAGATGGTGGAGCTTACTAGAGGCTACATTGGTCCAGGATGTGTCAAGTTGTCTTAAAGGCATTTCAGAATCCATTGAAAAACAACAGCAGAAACCAGGATAGATATAAAAAAAAAAAAAAAAAAAAAAATCACCCAAACAACAATGAACACAGAACCAAATAAAATACAATTTATTAATGCAATATTATTGTAGAATTATTATATAACAATACATTTTATGTTTTGGTACGGTGTTTAGTGTTGTTCAGGTGATTCATTTGTTTATTTCAGCAGCCATGTCACTCCATGGCATGCACTTCAAACTTGTTGTTTTTGTACATACATACAAATATTTCAAACACGGGCATTAAAAGCCCTTCTGGCTTGCCAATATACCAAAATACTTGTTCCCATAATAAGTGTCCATGCTGTTCTTAAAAATATCAAAACTAGTACTTGCTTTAATGTAATTTTGGTAGCCTGTTCCATGCATCAGCTACTCTGTCAGAGAACCAAGTAGTAACACTCTGTGAACATTTTATCCAAAAAGTATGTTCTGCTTTAGTACAATAACTCAAACTACATCACATGGCCTTTACCACCAGGCCCCATTTCTTGTTATGACAAAAAAAAAACTTAATTTTCTATTATGAATGGCAATTTAAAGTACCAACAGAAGCTACAGTAAATGTTGTCAAATGCACTGCTCCTTGAATATTTTCTTTTTAGTATACCGTGGATTAGTATACCGTGGATGCTCTCCATATCTTGAATAAATGCTTTCTCTGTTACCACCCTCCTTTTTTGATACTTATTAAAATGAAAAATATAAAATAAAGAACCTTACTTGTACAAACACTGGGTGGAAACCCGGGGATTCCAGTACACACAATTAAAGCAATATAAGCTGTGACATGTGATGAATTCAACATAAGGAATTCCTGTGTTAGGATGCATTCAATTAAACTTTTTTTTTGTAAAGACTATTAAGTCCAAATAGTAATTGGCTGACAAAACATATGTGCAGTCCAGTATTCCAATAAGTTGGACATATGATATTCTCTCTTACAATTACTGGATCCTCCATAATATCGTTTAATTTTAGCAGTGTCCTCCAACTCCTGTAAGTGGAACTACTAACCTTACCACTTCCCATGCCACATAACAACTTTAGTCATCTGAAAGCATGGCACTGTAGCCACAGCATATCACAATTGAAAAAATATATATTTTTTTCTAAAGAAATAATTTTTAACTATTGGTCTAATGACGACTTAGTAGATAAGTATCCTATACCACTTCTGTGTTCTGCATGGCAAGCAGAAGTTCAAAGCTGCATTTCAGATATAAACTAGGTATAATTCAAAATGCCACCAGACTGTAGCAGTGAATACCTAAAAGCATATGTTTGGACTGCATTATCTACAGAAAGCCACATCTCATTCCCCCTTTGGTATTCCACTATGAAAATTATACAGTGAAACAACCAGATAGCTATGAAAAACAATAAGACTCCTATTCTACCCATAGGAGTTTCAGGGCAGCACTATGCTGAAGTTGACCCCAAAACATCAGTTGCTTGAACATTTAGTATATCAGGTATGGCATATTGCAAATGACAAACAATATCAGCTAAAATATACAAAAATTTTACTTTTAATAGAATGAAAACTAAGTAAAGAAGCATTCAAGGCCATTACTGCACACAGCCATGTTCAGCACAGCAAACACAATAAAACAAGCAAAATATCAAGCTATGGAAAAAAACTGCAAACAAACTAAAGCCACAGGTGCCTGTCTTCAAAATGCTACAGTCCTGTCCCCTTTGAATTCATTATGAAACTTTCAGATAATAACAAGGTGTTCAAATACAAAACAAAATTAAGACTTGTATTCTAACCTCAGCACCTGCAGTGTAACTCACCAGTGAATCTGACTACATGGCTTTAACTATTTGAAAGCATGGCAATGCAGCCATGGCATATTACAACTGAAAAAAGTATGTAGTTTCAGGTGACATATATAGGGTTTTTTACTTCTGATATAACATCTACTTAGTAAAGAAGTATTCAAGGCCATTACTGATATCTGCACACTGAGCAAATGTTCAAACCACCACCCCAATGTAAGCTGTATATAATGCACAATGTCAGACTGTAGTAGTAGTGAACATATCCAAGCATAAAGCTGTGATGCCCAGCTGTAAAATACAATACTTCAGTCCCTGTTTGAGACTTAAAAATGAACCTTTCAGTGAGTATCAACTAAAAATGAACCTTTCAGTGAGTATCAACTGGGTGATTATCTACAAAAAAACATTCAAGTCTCCTATTCTTTCATTAGAAATTTCAGGGCAACACTATGCTGAATTTGAGCCCATCACCAGGTGCTTAAACATTTAATATGTTAGTTATGGCATGTTGCAAATGTAAATACATTTCTAGAAAATATAGAGGATTTGTTTTTTGTTTTACTTCTGATGTAATGACAACTCAGCAAATACGTATTCTTGGCTATTTATACTCTGCATACTAACCAGACATTCATCAAAACAGCAACAAATAAAACTGAGTACAATATAAAATGCCATAATGTGCCAGAAAAGCATATGTATCAAAGCCTCTGGTGCCCAACTGTGAAAGGTTATATTTCAGTCTCCCTTTCAGATTTCATTATGAAACTTTAAGGTATTAACAACTGCTTGCTCAATTACAAAATGACCTTTACAAAAAGAATTTTATTCTACCATCAAGGATTTCAGTACAGCTCATTATTAAATATGAGCTGAGCACCTTAGCTCAATGAAATCATGACATTTTAGAAGTGGCAATATTTCTATTGGTGGAATATACAGGATTTTTCTTTGTAATATAATAAGAACTTAGTATGCATACAGTTTGGCTATTTGCTTCACTGAGTATTTCATGCAGAGATCTAACAGCCTCAATGTAAAAATCATGTATAGTACCAGCATTTGACAAAAAAAAACACTTTAAAAGCGTTAGATTTAATATCTGTACATCTACATCTAAATATCTATATCTATAGATGCGCAGGAAGCTGACAAAAAATCTGGTAATTATAATAACATATGCAAATACAAACACACTCAATAATGCCATTTCAGCCTCAAGCAATTCACCACATTTCCATCCTGATTCACATGCCACAGATTGCCTTTGTAACAACACAGACTGCAGTCTTCACCCTAAAAGTAAAAGAAAATTTGCCTTGACTGCTGAAATAAAAATGAAGATTGCTTCTGGTTTAATGAAGACTAAATATGCATACATTCTGCATTTACAATAAATAGCTACATAGTTCCCCGGTAGAAACTGGATATAGCACCACACTGCCACACCAAAAGCCTCTGGAATGTTGGATTTAAGTGGATATATATCAATCAGTTCCCCTAAGGTAACCTCTAACAAAAGATACTGGAGAATAAAATACATACGTACACTCTCACAAGGGAAAGTGCTCCTTCTGAAAGGGTATACCACCCGACTGTGAAGTCATCACATACACATAATGAGCACACTGTGCTTTGATAGTTGCTGCCCTCTCCAAAAAAGCATATCATTTAGAAGGAATCCTATAACTGTAATTTTCCACTATCACCTGTCCTCAGAATGTTTCATCCACATTTGTTATTTCTAATGCCCCACTGTGTAGAAAATAAAATGCAGAAGGGTCACAATAACATATTTCAATTTTCTGTTAGGAGTATATACACAGTGCCACAACAAGCATATCATTTTTTCAACAGCGATCATGCAATAGCCCTTAGCTTTCACATACAGAACGCTTCCTCATCCTGGCCCAAAAAAAAACATCCACTTTCCATGTGCACCTCTGATATTTAACTGTGAGAAAAGTAAAAGAACCAATGACCATAATACTTTATTTCAACCTGCTGCTCTTGGATAGGCATACATGCCCTCCCCAAACCAACCACATCAATATTAGTTTTTGATGAATTATGTAATACCTCCCAAAACAATACAGCCACGTTCTGTGTACATTCTGATATGTGGATGTAAAGAAAGTGAAAGGCACAGTGGCCTACTTGCTCATACAGACACATGCACGGACACACACATGCACACGAGCATACACACACACACACACAAAGACAAATACACACAAATACATACATACAAATGTATTATTTTTTTCTTTTACTTCCATCACAAACCAATGTATGAGAAGTACCAGCTGATGTCTGTCTTTACAGAAAAGGTGAGGAGGCAGGATACATGTGAAAATACAGGGCATTTATGTAATCTGGCTACCTTAATGGTGTGTGTGTGTGTGTGTGTGTGTGTGTGTGTCTTTTGTAATGAAAGTAACACAAACATGATCATAATATATTTCAACTTGTACTTACCTAAGCACTGTGCACTGTCCCCATGTCCACCAAACCACAATAATTATTCTTTACTGTGATTATCCTAACCATTCTTTTATTTCATTCCTACATGGACCCCTAAAAGACAGCCATTTCTTGGAATAATTTGCAATTCTGGATCACAAAGTGGTGAAATAAAACCCACTGTAATGTTTCTCAACTTGCTGATTCACGGCACCTCAGTCCCATATCTACTGCAATACACTTAAAGTAGCATAAATAAGATGCATTATTGTGTAGATAGTGTGTATTGTTGCTGCTGCCAAAGATCTATTTGGCTTCCTGCCAGAAAAAGTAAAAGCACAAATGATTACAGTATTGTAGCTTGCAGATACTATGTTCTTTCCCTAATCTCCCCAACAAGCAGCATCAATGACCACTTTGTTGTGATCAGTCTGTCCTTTACTTTTTACAGACTACCCACAAACAGATAGCAATTTTTGGTAATTACCTACAATGTGTGATCACCAAAAGTGGTAAAATCACGGCCTCAGTAATGTATTCCAAGTTGTTGCAACAGGGGAACCTCACCTTCATGTTGATCCCAGTACAATTAAACAATTACAGATACAATTGTATTCTGCTGTAGGTAGTGTCTACTGTTACCACTGCCTAAATATCTATAAGAATTACTCCCAAAATAAATTAAATACATAAATAAAATACACACGCAAGCTTGAAAAAACTGTTCCACAATATTAAAATGTCGAGAGCTCTCAGAAGACTCAAATGACTGGGGATTGCTAGGAAAACACATTAATTGGTTGTTAAGAGCATCTAATCGCAGAGGCATAGGGTTCATAGGTAGGTACTAGGCTATCGGCCCTGGGGCCTATACAAGCCCAGCCAAAAAGGTACCATGGCTTTTGCCACCCAAGAAAATTATTTTCCTGTGCCACTGTAGAGCAGAGCCACACAGGTGATCCCCGGGGTGAATTTCCTATTTCCCATCCAATCATCAAGATTTTTCTTGAACAGTGCTAATGAGGAGCTTTGTTTGATATAGAAAGATAGTTTATTCCAGTGTATGGGTTTAAATGAAGCTATTTCATCCAAAAGTATCTTAAAATTGAGAGCTCTGATGAGATAATTTATGTTTTTAACTTTGGTCTTTTGAATATATTTAAGCAATTTATATTTATAATATATTTAGTAATGTTTGTTTTACATTTAAATGTTTCTTTTTTAATTTTGGAGTTTGGCCCTTTTATTTTGTGGGCTTGGTTTTTTGTATTGTTCCATGATGTCATAGTCTTGATTGTATATAAATGTTACCTTCACCTGTTATTAATTGTCTGAAGAAGTTTACTGAAGTAGTAAACAAAAGGGCTTACCATATTAAGTGTCTTGATGGGTTATTTCCTTTTCATTTTTTACAAGTTTTACTGAGTTTTGTTTGATTTTTCGTTGTTTGCGTTTATGGAGGAATCTAATACACCGGGATCATAGGATTTATTTTCGAATAGTGCCCCAATACCAGTATCAGATTCTACTCAAGGATCAGGGGCTATTTGTAAGTTAACGGACTTGATTAACTTGCTAACGCAACGGGTTGAAAATTTGACATCTCAAGTTACCAGCATTTTACCTAATAAACCCGGAAATACTTCTTCCGGTTTGGCGACATCTGTGGAACAAGCTCCCTCCAGGCCGCGACACGGCACCTTAGGATCACAGGATCGAGGGCTAGTAGGAGAAGGGAGCTCCTCATCTGGTTTATCAAATGGACCTAATGGATCTAATAGACTTGTACAAGGCTCAGCGTTGTTAAATTCTTGTGTTTTGTCTAATGAGCGCATTCCTGTGGAGAACCGAGTAGTTTCAAATTCTAACAACCATGGTAACAACATGAATGGAAACTGCTTTGTAAGTACCTTTTTTGCCGTTCCTAATTTGAATGAATGGCTCCAAGATTTTAACGGTGGCTTTAATAATAACTTATCTGTTTCTTCCGCCTCTGCTGATAATAGCATTGAGAAAAATGTGATTAGTAACCTTAAATCATTTGATTTGAAACTTTTTCATTACAAAAAATTACAACTTGAAATTCAATATCTCAACGAATGTATACGCAGGCAACAAGTCCCGAAAGGGCTCCGACAATGGCGTTACCCAGCGGGACTCATTACACATTCTGAGTTTCACAAGGACTTACTCTGTCTTTTTGACCACCATGGGATAGAATTCATGGACTTATTAGTTCAGAACTATATTAAGGAATTGGACATTTTAAAGATTGAATTAACTGACTTGGATTCTTGTATTCGTTCTGATAAGGATTTTTTGAGATATAAATATGATTTTACATATTTTTTCTAGTATAGATAATGCACTTTTAAAAATTAAAGAAGTGAAAATGAAAAAATTAAATAGAGATGCTATTGCTTACAGTAAGAATTTGGCTTATCCTGTTCCACCTACTGTGAATTCTTCCAGTAAATTAGATAATGGTTTTAATGGGTCTGGTAGGCCTCCTATTTTTCATGATGTAGGTGTGAACAATGACATTAATAGTAATGAGGCTGATGACATCTTGGAGGATGATAACATTATTACAGAAGCCCCGAATTTAAGAAGTGATAGGCTAGCTAACAAACAATCTGACAATTTTACTACAAATACTAGCAACGCTGATCAAGCTGTTGCAGGGCCTTCTCGGGGTTTTCAAAAGAAGAAGAACAATGGGGGTCCCCAGAATCAGGCCTATCAACAACAACGTTGGAAAAAGAAAGGTCAGAACAAGAGGAGGAGGTAATCTCCCCCTTATTACACGACTTTTTTACCAGGTCCCCTCAAAATGACGGTAATGGAAATGTAGGTAATGATATGAGCACATTCGAGATATTATGGAATAGTGCGCATGATTTTAAAATTTTCAATTTTTCTACATTTACACCTTATCCAGTGCTAATTGATATTCTTTCTAAAGGTCTTACATTTGTCCCATCATCCATGGGTGATTTAACTACAAGCATTATTGATTTAAAATCTTTTACCAGGAAATTAAACTTAAATGTTCTTTTGGGACAGAATACTGGCCTAACTACAGATTTTAGGGTACCTAGTATTTTTAATCCTGGGTTACATCCATCCATTTTGCTTTTTGAAAGGATTTGTGAAAATGATTTTAGATCTTTGTTTTATGATAAGCCATCATATAATAGGGACACTTTAATTTGACTTCAGCTGAAAGGGACCTGTTGAAA
Source organism: Protopterus annectens (assembly GCF_019279795.1). NCBI lineage: Eukaryota > Metazoa > Chordata > Ceratodontiformes > Protopteridae > Protopterus > Protopterus annectens. The sequence continues at coordinate 1,562,982,832 of NC_056725.1, forward strand.
GATTTAAAATTTGCAGACATACGTGTTTTAAAACCAGACAAAGGTGGGGGTTTGGTTTTTATGGATAATTGTGATTATATCCTGCTATTAGAGGGTGAAGCTTATGTTAAATCCTCCCTAAATGAAGTTAATGGAGCTTACCAACGTATTAGGGGGTTTATTCGCGACTTATTCCTGGATAGCAGGATTGATCTGGATTTATTTAACTACTTTAATATTTCTTTCCCACTTACCCCCATTTTATTTGGATTACCTAAAATCCATAAAAATTTAAATGACCCCCCATTTCGCCCTATTATTGATGGCAGGCAATGTATTACATATGCCTGCGCTAAGTTTGTTGATATTAAATTAAAGGAAGTTTTGAATAGTGAAAAACATATGTAAAGATTCGTGGACTTTCCTTAACACGATTAATAATATTCCATTTATGGATGATGTTAATTTCCTCACTATCGATGTACGAGACTTGTACACTGTGATCCCTCAAGATATTGGTTGTGAGTGGGTCAGGGATTTCTTTCTTGAACATCATATGGCAGGTTCTCTTACTGATCTTATAGTATATTTATTGGAACTGATTTTGAGTAATACTTATTTCACCTTTCACCTTTAATAAACAATTTTATCTCCAGAGGACGGGTGTGGCCATGGGTTCCACTTGTGGAGCCACCTTTGCCAATGTAATCATGGCTCATTGAGAGAAACAATTCCTGTTTAAGGATAGTTTCTTCCAGGTGGGGGCCACATGGTACACCCAATACCTGGATGACATATTCATTCTTTGGAGAGGTGAAACTGAATCAGTTAGAACCTTTATGGATCATATTGCTGGGTTCACTGATTTCTTACAATTTACATGGGATTTTCAATCTCATAGTGTTTCCTATTTGGATATTGAATTAACAAAGTCCCAGTATCATAGACAGTATATTTCTAAAATATTTAGGAAGGCCACGTACTCCAACACCTTCCTACATTTTACTAGCTGCCACCCTTACCCACAAAAGAAAAGTGTGGTTAAGGGTCAGTTAGTTCGAGCAGCTAGAATGATTACTTTGGAAAGTGACTTCATAAAGGAATGTGAATTTTTAAAGGAAATGTTTCTTAAGAGAGGTTATCCTAAGTCTTTATTTGAGGTCCTTTTTAGGGGAAGTCCACAATAAACTATCCCTAGGGATATTTAAACCATTATTATCCTTCAAAACAAACCCTGATGGAAATACAATGGATATGATTGATGTTTTTACCCCTAGTGCTGATATCTGTGAGCTTATTAGTATTGAACAAACTACTAACACTTCCAATAATGACGATTTTAAAATTAGCTTTGTTACCACCTTTTCCATGGATGCTCATTTGTTAAGATCTATTATAAATAAAAATTGGTATTTTCTAGCCGAAGATAGTTTAATTAAAAACAAATTGGGTGATCGGCCTCAATTTGTTTTTAGGCGAGGTAGGAATCTGAAAACTATACTAGAAAGTGGTCCACCTAAAGTTTATGGCCCCCATTTGTGGCACGTTCAAATGCGAGTCATGTAAATGGTGTAAATACATAAAAGTGACAAAACAGGTCAGCATTGGAAACATGGTTCTTGAAATTAAAGGAAAGTATAATTGTAATACTATGGGTATTGTATATTTAGGGGTTTGTACCTGCTGCCCAGCCTTTTATGTTGGTCGCACTGAAAGACATCTAAAAAATAGAATCTATGAGCATATTTATGCAATAAGTAAACTAAACTTGAATAATGCTCTTGCAAGACACATTTATTCAAATCCCTTACATGAATTTAATTTTTTGGTGTTATAAAAAGTCACAAATAATGAAAGGGGTGGTCCAAGTGATTTAAAACTTGACGAGAAAGAATTAATATGGCAAATAAGATTGAATGCAACTACAATGCCTGGTTTGAATGAAGCTATTTCATTCAAAAGTATCTTAAAATTGAGAGCTCTGATGAGATAATTTATGTTTTTAACTTTGGTCTTTTGAATATATTTAAGCAATTTATATTTATAATATATTTAGTAATGTTTGTTTTACATTTAAAAGTTTCTTTTTTAATTTTGGAGTTTGGCCCCTTTATTTTGTGGGCTTGTTTTTTTGTATTGTTCCATGATGTCATAGTCTTGATTGTATATAAATGTTACCTTCACCTGTTATAAATTGTCTGAAGAAGTTTAATGAAGTAGTAAACGAAAGCGCTTACCATATTAAGTGTCTCGATGTGTTATTTCCTTTTCATTTTTTACAAGTGTATGGAAAGTCTCTGGGACAGGAATCTATCCCTCAGACATGTTCTGTTTACTGTGGTGACAAGGTTTAGGCCCCTAGAGCATGTAGCTCGGAGGGATTGGGATTTCTTTAAGTGGAGCATGTCCAACAGCTCTGGGTTTGACACAGCTTTGTATGTTAGGCAGATATGACCTCTGAGTAGGCGATATGCGAAGAAGTAAAGCTGGAGTTTGAAACGGTCTGCGTAAGGCATCTGTTTGAGGCTGGTAATCCTCTTTGTGAGGTATTTCTGCGGCCTTTCCAGTTGTTGTAGATGTCTTGTGAGGTACATACCAAAAGGGGCGTTGTACTCTATAATGGGTCTAATGAGTGATGAGTACAGGGGAACAAGGACCTCTTTTTTTCTGGATGAGAAACCTTTTGTGATGAGGTGTGCCACGTAGAAGGATTTCCTGACTACTGTGGCGATGTGATTACCAAAGGAGAGACTACTGTCCACCTCTGTCCCAAGGTCTCATCACACTTTCGGTGTTAAATATACTACTGCCTATGTTGTAGTTCATGGGTACAGAGTTTTTACCAAAGGGGATGACAATGCACTTTGAGGCCATGGCATTGACACCAGGCATCTGTCTCAGTGAGGCCCTTTTGTACGATGTCCACATTGTTAGGAGTTTGATTATGGCTCCTAGTTTGCAGTCTTCTGCTTCGTTAGCCAAAGACCTTCTGTGTTTGGTATCTACTTCTCTGAAGTACAGGCTAACAGGAGAGGACCCAGGACTGAACCCTGTGGTACCCCACTTGTCACTGGTCTGAAGTCGGATTTGGAGTCTGCTACTTTCACAGTGTGGGCTCTGTCAATGAGCCAGTTGGCAACCCATCTTGTGACATAGGGATTTATACCTAGTTTAGTGAGTTTATCTATAATTCCAGAGTGGGGGATGGTGTCAAAAGCCTTGGCAAGATCTAGATAGGCTGTGTGAACCACCTTACCCTTGTCTACGGCTTTGATGACTGCTTCAAAGAAGTCTAGGTTTAGGAGACATGATCTGCCTTTTACAAACCTGAACTGGGTGGGATCCAGAGTTTGGAGATTACCAATGTCTTTGTTTATAAGTTCCATGATGATACGTTCCATGGCCTTGCAGACCAGGCTCGTCAGGCTAATGGGGCAGTAGTTCCCGGGGTCTGTGGTGGCTACCCCCTTGTGGAGTGGGATAACCGTTGCTGTGCACCACTCAGCAGGCACAAAGCCTGAGGTGAGGCTATGACTGAACATGGTACTTAGGTGGGGTGCCAGTTCGTTGTGTAGTACGCAGCCTGGGATGTTGTCTGGTTCCATGGATGCTGTGTTCTTGGTTTTGGAGAGTGTGGTTTTTACCTGTGCAGCCGTGATTACAGGAACTTTACATTCTTCTGGTATAGAGATGGCTCTATAGGGGGTGAGAGGGGGGTAAAAATAGCACTGAACCTATCTGCCAGGATGTTGGCAATATCAGTTAGGTCTGTATATTTAGTGCCATTGTGCTGTTACTCAGAGCAGATCTGAGTGTTGCCATTGAGATTCTTGACATAGCTATAGAACGCTTTGTGGTTTAGAATCAGTGGTGATTTTGTTTTCGTAACTAGCTTTGGAGGATTTTATCAGGGATCGCAGCTTCTTACTGAGGCTGACCAGGGAGCTCCTCCACTCATGGGATTTTACTCTCTTTTGCAAGAGTTTCTTCCTTCTGTTGTACAGTTTGTTTATGGCAGGGGACCACCAGATTGGCTTCCTTTTTTTGGAGGATAGCATCTTGGTTCTGTTTGGGATAGCACGATCCATGCACTCATGTAAATGCTTATAAAGTGCAATTGTGTAGGATTCAGTAGTCGTAACTGTATTGTCCATCTGCATGGGTGTCATGAAGTTCACCACTTCTGTCTTAAGAAGCATGAAGTTGGCTTTGGAGAATTTTTTTTACCATGGTTACCTTAATGAGGGATGGAGGCAGGATGTGGATATCTAGGGTAATTAGCTTATGGTTGGATCGGACCAATGAGGCGTTGACTTCAGGTGTGGAACACCAGGTCACTCATACTGGTAATGACTAGATGTAGGATATTGTTGCCCCTGGTGGGGGTGTGGAGAAGTTGATCCAGGGCATTGGAGTTTATGAATTCCAGAAAGTGTTGTGCGAAGGAGTTGGTACACGCGTAGTTTTCCCAGTTAATGGTGGGGTAGTTTAAATCGCCCATTATTAGAGTGTTTGGTTGAACCCTAATATTTTCCAGTACATCAAGAAAAGAGGAGTGGGAATCCTGGGGCATGGTGGATGATCTGTAGCAAGCTACAATCTGGACTGCAGTTTTGCCCAGAGTTAGTTGCACTTGGATAACCTCGGCTGCATTATGCTGAGCAACTAGCCTGGAGGTGTGGATATCCTTAATGAATATGGACACACCTCTGCCTTTGGTGTTCCGGTCCAGGTTACATGGCCGAAAAGTGTGGTATGAGTTATAGCCTGGTAGTGCAGGGGTGCTCTCTGGAGCCTTGAACCAGGTCTCAGTCACTGCACAGATATCGATGTTCTCCATTTTAAGGAGTGCCTCAAGTGAGTGCATTTTGAGATTTAGACTTCTAGCATTGAGTAGCATCACCCTCAGTTTTTGCTTGCCTGTTCCTGTTACAGTGGTGAATTTGTCATTTGAACCTTGCCTAAAAAGACACTATAGGGGCAGCAAGAACCTTAGCCAGTAAACGGAATCCCAGGGGTGACAGGTGCAGGCCATCTCTGGCAAAGCATTGTGGTCTGTCGACCATGTCATCCCAGGCAGACAGATACTGGATCCCTTTAGAATGGCACCAGAAGCTTAGCCAATTGTTGAAGTTGATCATTTTGTCCTTGTACTGCGGCATCATTCTGGGTGATGGAAGAATGCTACTCAGGGCTAGGGTCATACCTGCCTGGGCTACAAGATCGGAGAGCTCTTCCATGTCTCTTTTCATGTAGTCCAGGGAGGTACATCTCAGGTCATTCACACCAACATGGACAATGGCAGAGTCATATTTGCACTTGTTGTGGATTGACCTGAGTGCGTGGGTTATGTGGCGGATCCTGGCACCTTACAGGCAGCTGACAGTAACCTTCTCCTTGTTTAGCCTGGTGAGTGGGACACAGTGTGCCTGACTATAGAGTCACCTATGACTAGTGTGTTGGTACGTTGTTTTGCCTCATTGGCTGTGGTTGAGTGCACACTGAGTCTGCAGGCTATGTGTCATTTGGGTTGTGTTGGGGGGTGGAAGTTGCTTGCATTTCCGCTTTGGAGGTCTCCGTTGCTTGAGCAGATTATTGCCAAGAGCCTCCGCAAATGTTTTTGTGTTTCTATGTGTGGATTTTGGTGGTGTAGATTTAGTGAGACTATGTGATGAGTGTGGTGTGGTGCAAGTGTTTACCTTCTCCTCTTGACTGTCAAGTTCAGTCTTGATTGGAGAGAGCTTTACCTCCAGTTTGGCTAGATAACTGCATCTCTCACAGGTTGTAGTGTTGGGTGGTAGGAGGAGAGGGTTGTCTGTGTACATGAGGCAATTTCTACACTGCTCCAAGATGCCCAGATTCATCAGATAGACAGGAGAGAACACTGGGAGCTGACCCTTGGACATGCCTGAATAAAAAAACTATTTTCCTCTAGATAAGTGAGGAAAGTGAGTACAACAGCTGTTTTTCTCTAAGCAAGTGAGGAAAGTAAGTACCACAACTGTTTTCCTCTAGGTAAGGAGGAAGGTTGAATGCTGTAGTAATTAGTAGATTATTTAGTGCTTACAAGTGCTGATCACGAATAAGCAAATTCAAGTGCTAAAAGTAAGTGCACAATAACACAACATGGGCTGGTTACCCGGATTTGTATCACTTCACTGAAAGACAATTTCACTGACACCCATTTCACAAAATTTCACCAAATCACCTAAAAGTTCATTTCACCTAAAACTCATTTCACTGACAAGTAGTACTCTAAGGCAAGTCAAAGGTATATGTCCTTTTCCCCACTGTAGTGCAATCCTGGTGTTAGTATGTTTGGTTAGGTGCGGTGTGGGGGGCGCATCCTCCCACATTGGGGGTGAGGGGGGTGTAGCTCCCCCCCACCTAGTTGGGTTTTACCAAATAATGTAAAATAAAATCAGACAACAGAAAACCAAATAAAGTGGGGGGCTATGACCCTCACACACCCCAATGTGGGGGGCTGTGCTCCCCTCCCCCCAACTATATATGCTAACACCAGGATTGCACTACAGTGGGGGAAAGGACATATACCTCTGACCTGCCTTAGAGTACTACTTGTCAATGAAATGAGTTTTAGGTGAAATTAACTTTAGGTGATTTGGTCTCAGTGAAATGGTCTTTCAGTGAAGTGATACGAACCCGGTTAATCATATAGTTATTACATTCATGAGGTATAGGTAAAAAGCCATGTTAAAAAAATACTATGACTTCTCAGTTCTGGGTTAAATTTCCCACCGATTTTAATGGGAAGTTGTGGTCTAATCATCTGACTATTACAGTTAATGTAGTAGCCAAATAAATAATGAGGAAGTTTTTGTTAGTCTAAAATCATCTTGTCACCAACTTTACAATAAAAAGGTAAACTAAAACTGATTCAACTCAGCAACTGCTGTACCTGTACAACTGTTGTGCTGTGTTATGTCATCAACTGAAGTTAAGAAGTTAAACCTAATCCCAGTAAAGTCAGTGCAACAGTGGATATGTAGATCCCTCACAAATAAGTCATATTTTATACAGTTAATTGATGTGGTGCATCACAAAACGAAATATTGCCAGCCTAGCTCACTGGAATTTTGTAAATAATTATAAGTCATTTCTGAATATTAATATGCTTTATACAGAAATGTGACAGAAGGAGACACTGCCAGCCCAGCTATCTGGAATTTTGTAAATAATTATATGTCATTTGTGAACGTCAACACAATTCATATGCTTGTGTTACAAATGTATTAGAACTGTATGTTATGTGTACATCAAACTGCTGGTATAGACGGGTTTGCACAGTACTGAGCTTAGAGGTGTGACCACAGTGTATCCTGCTGGATTAAAACAGGAATATTTATAAAATATTGTAATTGTGCAAATGTATATGTTTTAACAGTGGAAACTGGAACATAGAAGGTTAACTTGCAAAACTTCAGAAAAATGGTTGAAATTAAATTGTTTTATAACCGTGCCATAAAAGTTAGTTTCAATGCAACAAGGAGACATAATGTCAAGAACTAGGGAGCCTGCTGCACTATCTTTTAAGTGTTTTATTGTTCTAGGTCTTCTAGCAGCTGCAAAGATCTGAGGGCTATGTATTTTTTACAGGGAGATGCTAAATGCTGGTAGTTTCTGACAATGGGGATTTTGCTTGGGAACTAAAGTCAGGTGACAAAAAGTGATGTCATGCTGCATGTATCCCAGCAGTAATACTTGATATTAATTTAAGAACTCTCAGAGAGTGACTTTGTATTTTGTCTTTGACCTGGCAGCATCAGCTGGAAACATCCACTCACCGCACATATCTTGCATCGTGTTAACTAGGGTACAGTTAAGTTCTTTTAGATTCAGTAAGGAATATAGTACAAATTAGTTTATATGTTTTCTGTATTTATTTGAGACTGTCGTGAAATGTTGCTTTAACTATTTCCTGCGATTTTGAACTTTGAAGTTACTGTGATGATTTACTGAGTATTTTCTTGTTCTTTTATTTATTATTAAATATATTTAAACCTATCTTTGTGGCTGATATTTGTACGACATATTTAAAACTCTGAGATTACTTGCAAATTTATTTGGTACCACTGTGCAGACCACTCCTAATAGCCTTGCTCCTGGTCAGATTACCACTTGGATTAATAGTAATGTTACACAGTAGGATTGGACACCCTTTGTTAAGGGCCTTAAAGTAGCTGATAAGAGGTTCTGGTGGCAGTGATAACTACCTTATAATCTAGGCAGAAGGAGGCATAGCTAGTAAACTTGTTCCAGCCTTTCCCAGGTGTGTGTGTGTGTGTATGTGTGTGTGTGTGTGTATGTTTGTGTGTAAAAACAAATCTCCAAGAGTGTGTGTGTCAGCTACTTGGGCAGGGACACGAAGCACTGGTTGGACAGAGAGAGTGTTGGAGGACTTGGCTTGGAACCCTGGCTAAGGACTCAACTCTATAGCTGTGCCAGTGGGGAGTCTTACTGGGGATCTGGAGAAAGAGGGAGAAACCAGCCCAACTGATTGTGGTCTCTGTGTGCTCTTAAGGGAAATTGCACTTAACTGTGTGTGTACTTGTCATCCTCTCAGTGTGTACGCCCCCCACTGTTGCCAGTGGTGAGGACTGAGGCTCTTTGAATACCAGGCTACTGTTGGGGCATCACATGGTGCAATATCTTCCAAAGTAATTTCCGTACTTGTCAGATATATCAATACCTGTCATTAAGCTACTTTTGCAAAATATTCCTTGGTTTAAGTCAATGGGAAAAGGAAATTTGAAATGCTTGCTAAATGGTTACTGAAACAGCTACACATGACTTCCATGCTGTGATAAAGGCTATTACTATGCAAGTACATGCTAGTCAATAAAAGCTTGATACAGTTTTACAGCATGAAGTCTATCCCAAAGCTAAGAACATAAGAGCTCTAACTGATGATAAAACATACAGTGCTCAGACTGAAAAGAAAATGAGGGCCATAGTATTTGGCTGACAGAATTTCTATGGCTATGTGTGCATTAGAAGAATTGTTGTAGAATCAGACCAAAAGGCATTCCAAAGTATATTCAAGAAAATTATTTGCAATGTGCCAGCAATACTATAAAAGATGTTAATGTCTTTACAAAAATATGACTGGAATGTTCTGCATAAATCACACAGGCCATTGCATATAACTGATATACTGAGTACAGCGTAATGAAGAAGTCTCTGGAAGTTCTCTAGACTGTTTCTCTATTACCCATATCTGTTGAGAGGATGGAGAGTTCACAGTTAGCACAAATGAAGGACTCTGGACTACAATAGTTACACAATGCAATAATGATTGGCTGGCCAAATAAATGCAAAACTGCTGCATCCAGTTACTGATATATGCATTCCATACTGAGATGAACTTTTCTGTGTACAAGGCATGTTGCTTAAAGGTGACAAATGCAGTATTTAAATCAACTAAGTGAGGCTATGCTGACTAAAACACAAGAACCACATTTATTTAACATTTGATTACCAGGAAAGTCTGACTGGGTAGTAGTCCACTTTCATCGGAGGCCTGGGGAGAAAAGCTTCAAATTCTTACAAAACATTTTAAAAACAATAATTTTACAATCTTCAAAAATAAAACAAAAACATCTGCAGTTTAAATAATTATAGCAAACTAGATAGAATATAAAAACATATCTTAATTGCTTTATAGTTTTCTCTGTTTAATACTTCCATGATGGCATTCGATTTATTCCCATCCTTTCCCTTACTACCCTGTGTTCTTGTGGAAACACTTTATCTGGCATTAATTTGGCTGCACAGTAATGTCTCCTATTTACTTCTATCACATGAATCTCTATGGACAGTCCTAATTACTGTGTTCATTTGTTTTTATCAAACTTCTAACATTTTGGGTTTTATTGACCTTCTGCAGTCTATTTCTTTCATTGATCTTAGTATGTCTATCCATCTCTATTAAATCAAGTAATTCTTATCTTAGATCATTTTCTTCTAAACTAAGAGCACATTCTTTGTTTGCCATTTCCTGCAGACATTCTATACATAGTTCCAGAGCTTCTTCCTGTGCCATGTTCTCTTCAGTTTCACCCTGCGTCATCCATTGCTCTTTCAAATGGGAACTCACTGGGCTATCACTCCATGGCATTGACTGTGTCAGAGTTGCCACAGTTTCCTGTTCTTCCCTTGCTGTATAGCTCCAACTGAACCGTTGTATTGATTTCCTGTGGGAGGGTTCAAAGTATCTTCATATGTCACCTGATTAGATGCTCCCTGCTCCACTGGTTTCTCCTTAATTTGTGTGCAATTTCTCTATACTTTTTTGATAGTTATCAGAGTTAAATTTTCTACACTAAATCCTTCACTTTGCAGGTAATCCATCACCTCTCAGTTTCTATTCCTTTCAATTCTCCATCTAATCCTCTTTTCTACTGTTTCTCTTTGTTTTCTTATTTTTTTGTATTGTAAAATTGTCCATATCCAGATGTCTTTGCCTGTATTTCTCTTCAACTTTCTTTGGTGCTGCTCTTTTTGCACGGATTAGTTTTGCTTTCTCCTTTGCATAAGTATGCACAGTATTAAATCTATTTTTCTTTCTCATGTCAATCAATATTTCTTCTTCAGATGTCTCCTGCTCCTCTTGTTTCTCCTTAATTTGGAGAATTGTTGTTCCATCATGCTGTGATATGACACGTTAGGATTTCTACACTGAATCCTTCACTTCACAAATATTCCATAACTTCAGCTTCTATTTTTTTTTTAACTTCTGCTTGACTAATGCTCTGTTCTACATTCCCTCTTTGTGATCTTATTTATTTATTTTTTGTTGTTGTGAAATTTTCCATATGTGGATGCCTTTGCCTATATTTCTCTTTGAATATCTTTGGGGTTGCCTTTCTTGTGTTGAATAATTTGGATTTCTCCTTTGCATAGATACTGCACCATAATCAGATTTTTCTTCCTTTCCCATGTCCATATTTCTTTTTTATATACTCTTCAAACATCTCTAAATTTTGTTCTTTACATTTTTGCACTTTCTACTCACATATTTTTCCAAACAGCACAAGGTTTCTGGGTCTATATAGTGTTTTTCATGGATCTGTTGTATTAATGAACATAAATATTTATTTAAACCTTCTGACAGTTTTTCTTGTGGAAGTATTTTTCTTTCCTCTAATTTCTCTCAATCTTTTTGTACATCTTTTATCTGGAAATTCTGGGCTTTGTGCATAACAGTAACAATGCATAACTTCTTTCTTATCCTAAATAGTCCAGTTTATCGTCTGTATGGCTTTTTTGGCCTATCAGTTTTTGTGATTTTTGTGGACTGCTCCTTCTACAACAGGGGAGCCATCCTCCCCCTGGGCGTGGCCTAGCCCCATTGTAGGAATATTTCCGTGTCTTGAGGATTCTACACTGTCAGTTTTTCCAGTCCTGGTACCACTCAGGTTTGGGCGCTTTTTTTATCCTGGGACTTGTGCACCCAGCTATCTTCTTTATTTTTTAACCTACTTCTGTCCATGATATATGCGGGTTCCTATTAAATGATCGAAGACGCATTCTTTCAAATGCGTCGATCAAACTTGAAAGTACGAAAAGGTAAAATAGCGAAATGACATATAAGCAAATTCTTTCCCTGGGAAAGAAATCGCTTGGTCGCTTCAGTTACTTTGCCATTTTCATGACTGTAGCGAGATCTCGGAGTTGGTATATTTAAGTAGGAGGGGTGGGTGGGGCAACCACTTTATGTAATGTTTTAATTTTTTTTTTGCGGAATAACGATTTTTTTCGCTGTTCTAAGCATTCGGGATTGCAAGCTTTTGCTTACATCGGTTCGATAAATCATTGTTCGCTTTTTAAGTGTTTGATGATTTAGCATAGACCCGATATACGCTATATAAAGTACAGTCTATATATCAGTGTCATCTTGGTGAGATTTTGTGAAAAACAGGGTCCACCTTGTGAAGATACTCACCAAGACTTGAGGATAAATTCAATTCCAGCAATCATCTCTCCATTCAACCCCCTTTCCAGCAATACTTCTCTCCTTTTGCTTATTTTATCATTTCTCCATTTGGACCCCTTTATAGGACTCCTTATAGAAGATACTACAAGAAAAACTCTAGCCACCACTTTCTTACTGATGACTCTCTTATACACCGTTCCTATCCTAACACACACACAAACAACACTCAAAGAAAGAAACTTGCCTTTTGCTACAATAAATAGCTACATTTGCTACCAGTCTCCCTCATAGGACTCACCATTGTCGTAGCTTAAAGTAATTAAACTGGCTTGAACTGCACAACTGTCTAACATATTCACAGTGGACTACAGCACACAAAATCATTCATCATCCAAAAAAATGTCCTGACTACAAAACTTATTACCACCCTACTGTCCAGCAAGGGACCTCCGTTCTAGTAAGAAATTCTTATTACTTACAAGTAAGTCAAATAATGTTGCAGGAGACTAGCTCTACTACCAAGGCATTGCTAAATTCTGTAATAGTATCCCCATGCAAATAAAACTCTCTGACAAACTCAGTAGTTTTAAACCACTGCTTAAACAACATCTTAACCAATCCTGGTCCTGTACATGCTCATCACAGGGTTAACACTTTTTCACTGTACAATACTATCCAAATACTCTCTTTAAACATAATATTCTCCACTCCTTGCTGAAATGACAAAAGAATTTTTATACATAAGTGCTGCCTGTACAATCCACTAAGTTGCACGTGTGCTTTCTCTTTAGTAACTTCCACCTCTGTAAAATCTTAATGTGTATAAATGCAATTAGAAATGTGACTACTGTTTGTGCATCAATGTAAATATTCTGTGTTTTACTGGAACTTACTATAGTGCAGTGTAAGCAAATGGAGCTTTTCTCCCCAGGCCTTTGCTGAAAATGGGTAATACCCGGTCGGCCTTTCCCAGTAAACAAAGACAAATAAATAAATAAGTGAAGGAAGGAGAGTAAGGGGGTATAAGGAATGAAAAGGTACTTGTTCACATTTATTCTGGTGTAGAGCAAGAACAGAGGCAGATTTTTATCCAAGAGGTCTTTCAAAGTGGTTCTGAAAGATAGGAGGGAGGGGATAGACCTGATGGATACAGGTAAGGAGTTCCAGGCCTTAGCAACCCTGTACGAGTACAGACAATGCCCAGCAGAAATGCTAGGTTTTTAGACAGGTGTTTTTAGTCACTAGATCAATGACTGACTAGGAACATAGATGAGTAGATGTTTTAAAGTGCTGGACAGGCAGATGGATGCTGGATAATTTTATGGGTAGTAAGAAGTTGTGATAAGAAACTGCATACATGTTAGCTGAAGTGGCAGTTGTAACCAATTTAGGTTTATCAGTGCTATACAGTGGTGGGTTCTGAAAGGGGTATGTGCTGCAAATTAACAACTTTGTTACAGCTCTGCTCAAGTTTCAATTTTTGCGAAGCCTGGAGGTTAATAAGGATGGGAGCACAATAAAGAAGTGTGGGGAGGAGATAAGTATTGGCAAGTGTAGTTTTAGTTGCAGTGGTGAGAAAGATGGATATATTTAGGAATAACTACGTGAAACAAACATGGCTATTAAATATTTAAATAGCCTGAACAAATGGTGCAAAAATATTATGCTGTAATATGTATAGAATCAAACTCAAAGAAAGGAAATAAAATCACATGCAATCTAGAACTCTGTTTGGGCAAATACAGAAAATGGGTTTGCTCCACAGTATCTTTTGTGTGGGGATTAGTATTTCAAATTTCCAGAAGTTAAGCAGTTATGTAAAATTACAAGTCACAGTGTTAATATATGAATGAAATCTATTTTCTCCCGGAACAGTGCTGCCACTGAAGGTATACTAGATAATGGATCATAAATTATGAGTTTCATAATTGTTTCATATGGTGGACATTTAAGCACACTTTCTCAAGTTGTAAATAGCCACAGAGCAATGGAAAAGTGGAAGGCCTGGTCCAGACAGTAAAACATCTTATTAAAAATTGTGAAAATTCAGATAATATATCCTGTAATCTGTCAATTCTACAGTACACACACAGGCCTCTACAACCTGTATGCCTCTAACTAGCACATTTATCAAGAAGGTCGATCTCTCTCTCACATCTAAAACTACCTACATCTTCCTCATCATTAGTAGCCAACAGTAAGAAAAGCACATGGGAACCACTGCAGAAGCATCAGCATAAACTGAAGTTTTAATATTCGAGATTAGCCAAAAAGTTTTGCATGATAAAAAAGGGGAAATATGGATGAATGCCAAGCAAAATCTGCATTTGTTTTGTCTTTCACAGAAAATAATATACAAATAATATACACACACTTGTGAAACATATATATGTACACACACAAAGTTACCACAAATATGGGGATTTTGGATTCTTTCAAGTACTTTTATTGCTGTTATGATGAATATTGTAAACTGTGAAGTTTTTCACAAAAGATTTTTTTTTTGCATTATGCAGTGTTATGGGTTGTTAGTATTTTAGGGCTGTTTTAGGTCTCCTGGTGTGTTGGCAGCTGCATTTGGTCAATGCTATTTCAGCAGTGCTAGTGTATCTTTCTACAATTCAAAGCACTGTTGGTAGGAAAGTTTCTCTTTTCTGCACTACTCTTCAGTCCTGGAATTAAAATATTTAAAGCTGTGAGCTAAGGGGGTGAGTGAAGTATTTATGATGATTCAGGAATCAATTTTCTCAATACATTGCTCCAATTCAGATGTCAGTTTGATGAAGATATACATACATTTATACACATACAAATTATATACATTTAAAGAGATCACTACATTTTATCAAAGTGGATTGTCAAAGGATGGCTGTGTTTGCCTCTTACACAGACTGACAAATTTAGTCAGCTGTACATTACCAGTTTCATATTTTATGCTAAAGTGTCTGTCAGTCAGTGTAAAATAAAAAGCATGTCTTCACAGTGGGTATGTTGCATTAAGACAGGCCTCTGCTGCAGGTGGCCTTTGCCCTTTCTCTGCTGCCCCATCCAATATAGATATACAACATATAAATCTGAAGATATGTGGGCAAAATTATTGTACATCAAGATGATGCTAAAAATAATTGTGTGAACTAAACAGTTATTATACTATATGACCTTCTGACTTGTGTGTTCATATCTATTCATTGACTGTCTCAACTACGTGTATACTTGTACACACGCAGCGCACTCACTACCTCAGTTATAGGCAAAGAAAAGTCAGATAAGCTGACTAATGATAATGAAAAGGAAAGCAACTGTTTTCAGACTTATTTGTGATAGGTACAGCTTACTACAATAATGTTCAGCCAATCATATTACCTACTACAATAATGTTCAGCCAATCATATTACCTACTACAATAATGTTCAGCCAATCATATTACCTACTACAATAATGTTCAGCCAATCATATTACCAGTTTAATAAATAATGAAGATCACTGCAAGTATTAAAATACAGCTGCAGCAGTTAGTTTAATACATCTTTGGGTCTGCACCTTCTAGCTTGGTATTGCCCAAGTGGAAAGAAAACAGACCTGGATGAGTTTTCTAAAGTGCAGAAGCTGCCATAATGGAAAGTAAAACAGTACAATCTAACAAATCATGCAAAGAAAAAGAAAATTCTGCTAAAAACTTGCCTTTTTAATACAAGCTTATAACAGAACATATACACATTGTAAAATAGGAATGTTGTCTAATCATATAAAGTAGACACACAGTGTTGCCTACTAAACTGTGGCTGCTTCTCTCTCCAGTTATATCCAGAAATCAGATCAGTTTCAGTGCATCTGTTCAGTTAGCAAAACTTCTTATCAATAAGCAATAGTATATTCTTGTAGATCCTTACTTTTAAATCTAGAAAATAGGTTGTTCTGCTGTCTCCTAAAAATAAAAATGCTAAAACTTGACTTTAGAGTATGACCTCTTCAAACAGCATGCTATAATTAAACCACTGGTCCATAATATAAATACCAATGTTCTAAGATGTGTACAATGAACACCTTCTGTGTTCATGACTTTGCATGAAATAGATGCTGGACCAGATAGCAGTTAATCATACATCACAGCTCCAAATGCATAAACAAGACAATATTTTGACTGCTAAACATCTAACTCACACTTTATGCTTTAACAGCAAAACTGACAGTGACAGATGCATTAAGAACTACAGAGGCGAAGTAACTGAAAAACAATGCAAGCTTCAGTACTGCTTATGACGTGAAACTAAAAATAACATTCAAATATATGGATTAAATGAAGTACATAAATGACAGGACACAGGTTAATCTTATAGCAACCATTTGTAAAGTGTGTACCAGCTAATCAATAGTACTGCTCTAAGACTACATGTTTTACTCTTGCAAGAAAGGCAGTTTTATTCAATGTGCCAAAAGCCTACCTGCATATCATTGCCTGAATAATGCCCTGAGCTATAAAGTTATGATTCTGTGCTTTAAACCATTGTATCAGACTAAACCCCATTCTCACAGAAACAAAACTGAATACCAACCTTGAAGTAATTTAATTTTCTGAATGTGAATCACATAAGCAATCTCCTGTTGGCAGCCAGACATAGGACTATATTGGCTATGAGACAGTAACATTTTTCCATGGCACAGACTGATGCAGAACATATCATGTACAATATTTACTTAATCAAAAAGTAGGTATGCCAGCTCAAATGGTCATATCCATACACAGTCTGGATAATACACACACAGCACACAGACATTATGTTAATACTTGTTTTTGTCAGTGAGAGCTGATGTTATTTTTCTGCTGATTGCAATTTGGTTCAAAGAACTCGCAACTTATTGAAAAGAATGAAACCTTAGAGAGACGCATACATATGGAGAAGGAGCTGCCTCTAAGACACACTTCTCTCTCCAGCATGAGCTATTTATGTTGCAGACTTACGTTTAGGTCCCTGGATTAAGTGTTTCTGGTGTTATTTATTCTGCAGATGTCCAACAGGTCCACACAGATCAGATGATGCTTTATAGGTTAAACACAGGTGGTCTCTCAGCAGCTTATAGGAGAGAGAGTATAAGGACAAGGCTTTGAGGTGGTCCACATAGGACATATTTTTATATGATGTATTCTTTTTGTGAGGAACCTTTGTGGTTCAATCCACATGTTGCATATACCTGGCAAGTACATGCCAAAGGGTGCACTGTACTCGATGACTGGTCTTATGAGGGCAGAGTACAATGGAATAATGACATCTTTGGACATGAATGCCATACTCTTGCTTGTAAGTTGTGCAACATGGAACGGTTTTCTTATGACTAAAGACACAAGACAGTTAAGGCCAAATCACAGTCTACATGTATTCCCAAATCCCTAACTACTAGGTCTACACTTAGGGGTGGACATTTTACTGAAGGATATTATTATGCATTTCTTAACACTGAGTTTAAGACCGTGACTCTGGAACCATTTATTAGTCTATCTCATGTCCTCTTGGGGGATGTCTGTGTCGGGGGGGGGGGGGGGTTCAATGACTGCACCTAATTTGCAATCATCTGCAATTCTGGTCAACAAGTACATGCCAAACAGGAGCAACCGTAGCACTGAGCCCTGAGAAACTCTGCTAGTGACTGGCATTTTTGTAGAGGTAGACAACCTTATCTTAACTTCTTTGGGCCTGTCTGTGAGCCAGTTGTTTATTCAGCAGGTGACATAGGCATTTATACCTAATTCAATGAGCTTAAGCAATGCCAAATGGGGAACGGTGTTGAAATCTTTGACCAGGTCGAGGTAAGCAGTATGCACGATTTCCCTCTCATCACATTGTTTTGGTGATCTTCACAAAGAAATCTGCCAGTATGAGTAAGCATGACCTTCCCTTGACAAACCAAACTGAGTTGGATCCAGCATCTAAACGTTTCCTATGTCATTTACCATGTCCATAATAATCCTTTCAATGGCCTTGCGTATGACTCTAATCAGGCTTATGGTTTGGTAGTTTCCTGTGTCTGTCGATGGCCCACTGTTGTGTAATGGGTTAACAGCTGTAGTCCCCTATTTGCTTGGCAAAAAGCCTGTTTGGAGGCTAAGACTGAATAGTGCTTCTAGAGGCCCTGAAACGTCATGTTTCATACTATTAAGAAGACTCTTGGGATATTATCAGGTCCCATCAATGCAGTGTTTTTTTTTTGCCTTGGAAAGTACATTGTGGAAGTGTTTTCTAGTGAAAGTTGGAAGAGCTATGTTTGGGGGGATTTCTACAGACATGTCTGGGGGGGGGGCAGGGTAAATCTGGAGATGAATTTACCAGCCAGTAGGTTTGCTGTGTCCTTAGGATCAGGACAGATAGCTCTGTTTACTATTAGTTCAGTCTATTGTTGTGTACTGCTTTTGAGGTTTCAGACATAACTGAAGAATGTCTTGTGGTTATCCTTAGCCTGAGAGGCTACTTTTACCTTGCATTTGGCTTTCTTTCACATAATTAATCCCCTGAGTTGTTTATTTAGTTTGATGAGGGAGTTATTACCTTATTGGGCATTGCATTCCTGATTTATGGCCAGGATTTTCTTCCCTTTTTTATATATACTCTACTGAGGTTATGATTCCACCAGGATGGCTTGTCTTTCCGAGTTTGTTGTGAATTTATTTCTGGTAGGTACTGCAGCTTCTATACATCTGTATACATGATTGTAGAGGGTTCTTGTAAAGGACGCAGTGCAGGCAGCAGTGTTCCATGCATTTTGGGAGGGGGGAATGCTTAAAATTTTGCCAGGGTGTCATTTATAAGTAGGAACTTTACACTTGGAATAATTGTTTAAAAGTTCCAGGGTGACCTGGTGTCCCAAATTTATTTTTATTTCAGGGGAGATAGCTTTACAGTCTGGCCTGACTAGTGATGGCAGTGGGGGGGTTGCAATGTTACCCCATGTGAGGACTAGGTCTAGGATATTAGTGCCCCTAGTGGATGTACAGACTATATGGTCCAGAATATTTGTGTTTACGAGGTCCAAGAATCTCTGGACCTGAATGTCAGGAGTAATGTATGACTCCCAGTTTATAGTGCAGAAGTAAAAGTCGCCCATGATTATGATGATGGGTTGAATAGGGAGAGTGTCTCCCATAAGTTTATGCATGAGTTATGGGTTTCCTGCATCAGAGTGGGACCTACAGTTTGCTCAGATATTGTATGAGACTATGTCTGTGGTAATTTGGATGTGGAGAAGCTCAAGCTCTTCTTACTGTTTGACCAGGCCTGGGGTGCGTTTGCTTTTGTTGTAAACTGAGACACCTCTACTTTTCATCCCAATGCAGTAATAGCAATTGTGGAAGGCATTAGCCCTGCACTGCAAGGGTGCTGTCAGTGGTTTTAAACCATGTTTCAGTAACTGCACAGATGTCTACATTCTCCACAGTAAAGACAGCTTGCAGGGAATGAAGTTTCCTGTTTACACTCCTGGCATTGAGCAGTAAGACCTTCAGATTTTTCTGGGTTGGTTTTGCTATGTTGGAAGGTTTATCAGGCATGTAATATCTAAACAAAATGCACTATAGGCTGAATAAGGTTTTAGGCAACAGGTTCAAACCATCCCTGGCAAAATGACATGGTATGCCAACCAAATCCTCCCAGGCTGGCAAATACTGTACTCCCCATCGAATGGCACCAAAAACTAAGACAATTATTACAATTGATTATCTTCTACTCATATTCTGGCATCATCCTTGAAAAAGGTAGAATACTGCTCAGTATTCGGATCTTATTTGGCTTGGAACTTAGTCAGAAAACTCCATCATGCCTCTCTTCATATAGTCCAGGGAGGTACGTCTCAGATCATTTACTCCCCGCTGGACGATGACCGAATCATGCTGGTACCTGTGATTCAATGACCTAATTGTGTGTACGATCTGATGGGACTTGGCAACTGACTGTAACCTTATCCCTGCTCAACCTGCTGAGTGGAACACCACTGTGCTTGATAACGGTGTTCCAATGACCAAAATGTTGGCTTGTGTGGTGGTCTGCTGTATGGGTTTAGCCTTAGAGAGGCAGAGTTGAGTATGAATATCCCATGATGGGCATTGCTTTGACAGTGTGTTTTTGAGTTGCTGGGGTATTTGCTGCAATCATTGTGTCTGACAGGTCTTTGAGGTTTTGAATTGAGAAGATTACTTTTAACAACCCCAGAATAAGTAGGCATATAAGTTTGTTCTGTAGTGTTTGTGGCAGGTATTGTGTATTGTTTTGAGCTTCTGAAAATCTATTTAGTGCTTCTAGTGGCTGTGTGCGAGCTTTGACTCCAAAGACAGGTTAGAAGTACATCTATCACATATTTTATTCAACTGTTTAAAATTAGGTGGCCATCAGAAAATATGAAACAACTGCAACCTCACCTCAAGACTCACATTTCTACCAGACCAGCTAGAGAGAGAGTAAAAAGTGCTGATCCATGGTTTCAGGTACAAACGTAGTGGGTTACAAGGACTGCGGTATGAAATAATTTATGCTCCTCTTTGTGTGACCACTACAAGGGAGAACAGATTTGCTAGGGTATTAGTTGGTTAAGAAGTACAAACTTAAAATAATTTGCATATATAAGTACATTAAAGTACTTTTATATAGTTATACAGAGAAAAAGAGAGACAGACACACCCATGTATTCATATTATGCATGCAAATATATGCAGCTTGTTTTATATACATGATAAATATGTTCATATTTTATTAAAAAAAAAAATCAATCTGTATGTATACATATATGCACACACACATATTAAAAACTACACAATAAACACACTCGCATATAAGTGCTTACAAAGTGAGTATTATACATATACAATGTATGCACAATGTACAAATTTAAAACCTGGTGATGAAGTACACAACCTGAATCACTCAAGAGTTCAGTAAAATTCCCGAGAGAAGCTGCAACAAATAAATTATGTTTTGATTTAACTAATCTTTAATTAAAAACTTACACAAAACAAGCTACATAACTTCTCAAAAAAGTGTGGAAAAACATCAATCTATGTAGAAATAATGAGGCATATTCAGAAATGGGTACTGGTATTTAACGCATCACCCGACGTGAAGTTTTTTCTAACTAGTTTCACATAATGTGACTATAGTAGCTAATTATGCATCTCAAATACATATTTTTGCACTTTAAAGACATGCATTTGCAACACACCTCTAGCCACATTTCATTAAACTAGATAAAAAATATCCCACATTAAATTGCATTTCACATAAACACTACCCAATTCTGAATACCCCTACACATTTCGGTATGTAGAACATGAGTTTAAAATACATATAACAACACTAGACTGTTTATAAAATAATCATCAGGGCTGCCCCCCAAACCAACTGTCACCTTCATGTATCCGCTCTATAATATACCAACTATAAATATCTAATTGAACATTTCTCCCAAATCAAGTGCCATCCTTTTGTATTTAACCAGCTGTCCAGATACCTTTTTTGGAAATTGTTCTTAACTTTGATACAATTTTGCATACAATACATTTGCATCATTGTAGAGGTATATTAATGTTTCTCTTCCATCATAGGTATAAATCTGAAAACAAGCAAAGCTGAATTTACTGTGACATTAAACAAACTGGAAATAAAATGTTAAATTACAGTTTTTTCTTATAACTTATCACATGAAGCAAATAAAGCTCCATGGACTACAAAGAATTATGATCAAAGAACTGGTACATGTTCCCGACATGGATGTCAAGATTTAACTCTTTAGGTTCACTTTGCTCTTCCCTGCATGTGAATTTCTTGACATCCACATCTTAAGCAGATAACAAATCGGTTATGACTGGAGATCCAATCATAATCCTCTGTATTCTGTCAACCTTCTCCAAGATTCAAAACATGTCCCTGGTTCTAGAAATAACACCTGTGAGGCATGTCAAGATGAATTAACATGATATCAAATCAGTGCAGTTAATTATTGCTACAGATTACACCAAAAGGCAGCTAAAGTATAAGCAAAAGTTGTAATATTCATTATGTTAAAATGATAATTACATTGTCTTTTTTTAACATTATTTTCTGATGTCACCTTCCATTCTTCTATTTGGGATGATCACTTTGCTTCCTGTCATAAAAATCCAATTTGATCTGAATTATGGAAACAGCCTTTATTACTAACTATTTTCTCTAAATTATATTTTATACATTTGATAGTACATTATAATGATCATGTTACGCCTCCCAATCTAGCCACTTACTACTCCACACTAGAGGGCAAATGTAAGATATGTCACCCTGCTACTGCAGACATTTAACACATTTGTTGCGCTAGAAACTTGTTAGGGCTATGAAGAATAATTTAAATGATGAATTAAAAACATAAATTTACTGATGAGAATCTTTATTGCTGTCAAACTTTGTTAAAAGATTTTTTTCCAGTTTCAACTTTCAGAAAACTCCAACTCATTGGAGAAGTCTACATTCAATACCTACTCATCACTGAATAAGTATAATTACATTTCTTAATACCTTAAAGTTTAATCACAAGTTTAAAAGATTCAAGACTGGTATGAAAGACGATTAGCTATTATCTTCCAAATAATTACTGATGGCACCGCTGCTTAATTTTGCTACATCTGAACATCACAGTCGCCTTCCTTCAGAGCCATATTTTATAACATTTTGTTAAAATTTGTTATGTTACTTCACAGTTCATGAAAAATTTGTAAAACAATTTAACAAAATAAAACCCACACATACACAGAAAAAAATATATAGAATTTACATTTTCTATAAATGCTTAAGAAACAATGTATATTCTGGACCTCAAAGTGTCAGTCAGCATTCTCCTCTGACCTTACATACCAAAATGTTCACAGCTTAGATTAATTCAAAGTATTACATGGTGGTTAATGGCCATTTACAAATGAACGCTTTTCAGATTTTTTTTGAAAATATAAGCCATTAATTGTGGTCCAATATTCCATAATAATGCTCCATGCAATGTACTACAGCTTATTTAGACTTTGTTTAGTTATTATATGCACAATAACTGTGCTGTGATAAGTGCTGCTTCAAAACAGATCAGTGACATTGCATGTGGTCAAGCAAGAGCTCTGCAAAATACAGCATCCTTGTCAGTTTTAAACAATAATTACTTAATGTACTTTCGTAGGTTTCTCCTTTGGGATAAAGGATTCTATGACTTCTTGTTTGTTATCTTGTTAACTTGTTTGTCCAACAAACAAAACCCCTCCTTCCCTCGTACATCTGCCATCCCAAATATAACATTATACAAGGATTAGCGGACCCCAATAATACAATAATGCAGATTCATCATTCAAACATAACATCTAATGCCTTGCACATCCCAAATATAACATTATCCAAGGATTAGCTGACCCCAATAATGCAGATTCATCATTCAAACATAACATCTAATGCTTTGCACTGTTCCAGTCTAGTCACTTTTGGAAACCATCAGATGCAAAATCTAGCCCCATTCACTGACCCACTAAGAAGTATGCATTCTCACATTCATAGTGGCCAGTCCTGAAAAATGAAAGCCAGCTGGTGTGACTGGAAGGTGGAAAAAGTTTCAACACTGGCAAGTTAACTTTTTAGCATGCGTACAAACACTCTATTTTCATGTATCTAACAAGTTCTGCATTCCGAGTCAAGTGTTGTAACTTGTAAGGACACATTGCATATATCTAAAACTAACCAGGCAGGCTCCAGTATGGATTAGTAACATAATCTGCAAATGCCACATTAATACAAATAATACTTATAGACACACACACAATTAGGCAGGCCTCCAAACTGTCAGCATTACACATCGTGTGTCACAGAGTCAGTACACCCTGTCCCTGTGAATATATGCATTGCTTTAATTCAACACGAAATACTCTTCTACACTACACACTCACTACAAAAAGGATTAAACATATTAGGAGCCTCATAAACCTATCCGGAGAAAGTGTATGAATGAGAGCAATAATCATAGCACTTGAAATTACACCTAGTTGCAGCCCACACATAACACTGCTCCAAAAATACCGAACTAATTCACAAGCCAGAATAAAACTCCATTCCAGAAATTTCCTTTTTCCAGATCACGATGGAACTGTCTCCACCTACACTGACGTGTCCCCGAGTTTAGAGGACAGACCATGAGGTACTGCGTCATCACTTTACATTTGCCAACGTGCTAGGTTTTAATGTTTACTTCTGTGTATGGAAACGTCAAGTTAAATGTATTGTATTTGTTTCATGAGAACACATCAACTAATGAATAAGACAGTATAAAAGAACTTCTTTTGCAGAACATCATTCGAGAATGCTCATTGTACGTAATGTTTATACAGAGAAGTTGAAATGTGTCATCTACGCCCTCCACTTAAACACATGTACTTAATTACAAATATTTAATGTTAGGACACATAAATTATACTTTTATGGTCCAAAATGCTTTGCTACTTTCAGTATGTCAATTTATAGTGTGAATTGCAGTACAATAAGGCAGTTTCATAAAACAGCAGTTCCAAATTTCTAAACGTACGTACCTATCATTTCTTGGAAATACTGCTAGTTTTTAATAGCAAACGTTTGCTAGGCTCGTCCTTTTCTGGTCTTAGCAAAGTCCCAGTGTTAAACGCCAATAACAATTGACACTGAGCATGCGCGGTTATTTTGGAGTATGGGAAATGTAGTTCGGTACCCTCCTTTTGTACATTTCGCAGTCGGTTACAGCGCATGGTTTCTGATGTCAAGAGCTGTTAGTAGTCTTTGCGGGTTAATATTAATATTGGATCCAGCCCTGTAAAAAAACAATGAATAAAACAAACAAAAAAAAAATCATGCAATTCATGCTACTCTAATGGTTTGAAAGGCTGAAGTGTTGGCCCTTTAATGTATTTTCAGCGTTAAAGCTAATGCTTTCTGTTTCTTTTGCAGAAGTGGAGGTCATATCTCTCAACTGTCCCTGATTTTCAGGGACATCCCTGATCTTGACTCAAATTTTAACTCTGTCCCTCTTAATCCCTCCTAAAACTAGTGACATTTGGAGGAAAGGTGGTGAATTACACTTAATGAATAATGACAATAATTAAGACTTATAAACTTCTTTTACTTCAGATAATGTGTACTAATTCATATGCTCCGATTCTGTCAATGTTTCAAGTTAATAGCACTAATATTTTAAAAGTGTCCCTGATTGTCCCTGATTTTTTCTTGACTTGTCCCTGATTCTGTTGAAATTTGTCTTCAATTGGTTGAGAGGTCTGGTGGAGGTGTGCCTTTGTGATAATCAGACCTAAGAATACATTCTTGGTGCGACGTGTTTATGGTCGTGTTAACCAGCGTTTTTGTGCCCCTTACTTTCAAGCATCTGTGTATTATACTAGGTACGCACAGATGCCTAAAATTCATAGCTAGAGAATGAGGACAAGATGGGAAGAAAGAATAATATTAGCTCACTATTTTCTGTAGTATGTACTTTAGATTTTTCCTGAATCCCGTTTTTATTCATTCATATGTACGATATGATTTGTGCTGTAGACAAAAAAAAAAAAAAAAACACAGATAAAAAGTGCAACTGGAGAGCAAAACTTATACTAAAGGAAGGCTCGGCCTTTCTTAGGTTTTGTGTCCATTTGTTGAGATACAACTTGAAGAGCATGCTTTTGATCAGCCTAATTGTCTGATAATTCACATTTGCGGGCTGATAGAATGCACCGAATGTTTGACAAGCCCTCACCAAAGCTGGATTTCCTGATATAGACCCTTATGTCCTGACAAGTGGCAAACCTAATATAGGGAGGCATAGGCAAAATTGTTTGCACATATTTTAGAAATATTTATTCTATTTTTATTTATTTCTTTCTATTTGTCTGCCGGGACAATCCAGGCAGGCACAAAGCTCAAGAAGAAAAGCTGGCTCCACTCATTAGTGTGAGAGTGAAAACACAATATAGCCTAAAGAACTGTAACTGAAGAATACAATTAAATAATACACATATTACATAATTTAACAATCTTAATGATCAAGAGACCACAGTATATGTATGTTTTTTACATACTTATTGGCAGTGGAGAAGAGTAAATATTAAAGCTGTTTACTTTAGTAAGAGATTGTTATGTCATAGAGGTGATAAAGATATGTTAAATAGGATATTCTTGGAAAAGTAGGTTATGTGTAGGTCTCTGAAAAATATATGAGTAAAACTAGGGAAATATTAGGACAGGATAGATAATTGTTGAAAATATTCGATGCAGTCGCACAAAAATCTAGTTATAGTTAACTTTAGTGTTTCTAATATTTACTAGTCTTTCTCAAGCTTGCATAGAAAATGAACAGAGCCCCTTTGTTATTATGTGTTTTTAGGTTCTTTAAGAATGATGAAGGCTTTAAGCATATTTCTTTAGGGAGAGAGTTACATAGTTTAACAACAGTTACAAAGTACAGCAAATCACAGCAGTGGTTATTAGATTTGGTTATAAACAAATAATTTTGGTGTGAGATTGTAACATTCTGAGTGCATTATTATTTTTTTTATAACGGTAGTAATAGCACACTTTTGTGATTTATACAAACTGTTATGAGTAATATTCAGTTGACTAAATGCTAAGGTATTTTGTAGTTTTAGCTAACCTATTTTGTTCAGTGCTATACAGAGGTGAGTTTTGCTTGGCTTATTAGTGTCAAAATTTGCTGTCTTGTTATATATAGTATTTTATTTGTGTTGTTGAGAATTAGTGAAGCGTATTGAAGACTAGAATGTCATTATTCTGAACAACTCAAACTAATCTGTTAGATATGGTTTTCCTTTGTATAGTATGCCTAGTTTTTGACTTGTTTTAGCTGATACATTGGCAATGTTAGTGAGACTTTAAAGTTTAATCAATAGAAGCATCATATAATTTAGTATGAGATACCTGTACAGGGTTATTACTTATGGATGTAATGTTTAGTTGTGACAAGAGATGCTGATTTATATTTGAGTTGAAAAGTATTAATTTGGGGGATTTACTTGTAACTGGGATTCTGTTAACCATTTCTTGAGACACCTAAATGAGTTTTATGTGACTCTTTGGAGAGTTTTTAGAGAGATATCTGAGACTGTTGTTGTAGAATCATCCACATATTGAATTAAAGAAGTATTTGCAGTTGCTGTTGTAATATTTGTTGACAAATATATTAAACAGTAATGGACCTACTATGGAGCCTTGTAGTACACTCACTGTAATGGAAAGGTAGAGGGGGTAGATGTTTGTCCATTTGTGCATATTGTAAGGATTGCCCTAGATAAGATTTGAACCAATTTAGAGTTACAATGTTCATTTCTAATTTTACTGACCTGTTAACTAATAGTTCATGTGAGACAATGTTGAAAGCTTTTGGTATGTTCAATAACCGGGAAGTAGCATAGTCTTTGATCCTCACTTTGATTGAAGGATCGTAGTGATTACTAGGCTAGCAATTTTAAAGGGCCGTTTTAAAGCCTAGTCATGGTACCCAAATGTAACAGACTGGTTTGGGTCCCATAGGTTTTGTGTAGGGTGTATATCATTGGTGGTTGAGCTTTTACAAGCTCCCTCTTTCTAATAGGGACATAGGTTCTAGGCCAGGGGTCAATTTACAATTCCCCACGTACTGATCCAGGTTGCTCTTGAAATAGTGTAAGGAAGAACTTTGCTTCTCATGAATGGGAAGCCTATTCCAGAGAAGGCAAAGTCTTTGTGAAACATATGTGTCTCTCCAACATATCTTGTTTATATTGCAGGTGAGGTTGAGGTCCCTAGATTGAGTGTTTTTGATACTAATTGTTTTCTGAATGTGCAATAGGTCCTTTAAGGCTGGATCAGAAGATAATTTGTGGGCCAGGCATAGATCAACACTTAGCAGTCTGTAGAAGACTGAGTATGAGGTTAAAACTTTGAGGTGGTCCTCATAGGACATGCTGACTACATCATGTATTCTTTTTGTGTGGAATCTCTGCAGACACATCAGTTGTTGCATATGCATGGTCAGGTGCATACCTAAGAGGGCATTGTACTCAAGGACTGGTCTAATGAGGGCTATGTATAATAAAATAATGACATCTCTGAACCTGAATGCCATACTCTTGCTTTTATGTTACACAACATAGAGTGATTTCTGTACTATATTAGATAGATGGTGGTCAAAGGCCAAGCCACTGTGTACATGTTTTCTCAAATTCCTGACCACTGGGTCTACCTTTGGGCTATATTATCACCATAGTAATTTGTAGGGGTAGCCATCTTTCTAAAAGAGACATTTATGCATTTCTTGGCATTTAGTTTGAGGCTGTGACTCCAGTACAAATTATTAGTCTGTCTCAGGTCTTCTTGGTGGGTATTTATGCCACTGAGGATTCTATGACTGCACCTAGTTTATAATCATCTATGAACATACTCTGCTAAAGGTCAGTGATGCTAGCATTGACTTCAGAGAAGTAGATACCAAAAATAAGCATCCCCAGCACTGAGCTCTGAGGGTCCCCGCCAATGACCTGAAGTTTAGTGGAGGTAGACTCCCTTATCCTGACTCCTTGGGCCCTGTCTGTGACCCAGCTGGCTATCCATTGGGTGACATAAGGGGTTTATACCTAATTCTGTGAGGTTATCTACAGTGCACGAGTGGGATATTGTGTCAAATGCCTTGTTGGCCTGGTTGAGGTAGGCAGTGTGCACTGTTTTGCCCTCATCCATTGATTTAGTGGCTTTCTTGAAGAAGTTCATCAGGATGAGTAGGCATGACCTACCCTTAACAAATTCACACTGAGTTTGATACAGGTCCATGGATGGTCCACCCATATGCAGATGGATAGCAGTTGCAGTCCAGCTGTTCTGCACATACCCTATTGAGAAGCTATAATTGAATAGTGATTCTAATCAGCCCAATGGGTCATGTTTCATGCTATGATGGATTAATAAAATAAATTATGGAGGCAAACTGGGATATTATCAGGTCCCATGATGTAGTATTTTGGGCCTTGGAGAGTGCTTTTAGGCTCTGTTCCATAGTGATAGCTGGGGGGAAGTTATAGTTGAGGGTGTTTCTTTAGAGGTGTCTGGGGGTAAAAGAGGAGTAAAATTGGATATTAACTTATTGGGCAGTAGATTAGCTATATCCTCCAGCTCAATATGGGTCACCATTTACAATTAATTCAAAACATTGTTGTATTATAGTTATCACAGTTATCACATGTGCTACAGAGCTTATGCGTATTGCCTTTGAGGTTGTGGACATAGCTGAAGAATGCCTTATGATTTTCCTTAGCCAGGGAGGCTACTTTCACCTCAAGTTTGGCTTTGGTAGACTTAATTAGTCCCCTGAGTTGTTTATTATGTTTGAGGGAGGTTTTGCCTTGCTCTGCATTGCACTTTCTATTTTTGAACAAGACTTTCCTCGTTTTGTTGTACAATCTAGTTATGCTGGGATTCCATCAGGGTAGCTTGTTTTTCAGCTTGTCCTGTGCTTATTTTTGTTAGGTACCACTGCCTGTATGCAGCAGTTTATGCAGATGTGCAGAAACTTCGTGAATAACTCCATATTGGCAACAATGGTCCCTGTGTTTGGGGGGCTTGAAATTTTGCCTGGGTGTCACTTAAAAGCAGGAAGTTTGATGTGCAACGATTCTTAAAAGTTCCAAAGTGTTCCAGTTTTTATTTTTATTTTGAAGGAGACAGCTTTGTAATCCAACCTGACCAGTGAGGACATTATACTTTGGTGGAACAACATTCCCCCATGTTTGTAAGGTCCACATCATGGATGTCTGTGCCCCTAGTGGGCATTCAAATTATCTGGCCCAGAAGGTTCATACTGAAATAAATCCAGGAATTTTTGGGATTGCATGTTTGGCATATGTATATTTACAGTCACCCATGAGTATGGTGTTGGGTTGAATTGATAGTGGCTCCAGTTCATTTAATTAAGCGGTGTGGGTTTCTTGGCTTATAATGAGGGTCTTGTAGCTAGTAAGGATATAATATGGGACCTTGCTTCGGTGAGTTGTAAGTGGAAAAACTCAAGATCATCGTACACTGAGCAACCTTGAGGTGTGATTGTTTTTGTTGTAATTTCAGACACCTCCACCTTTTGTCCCTTTTTGTTTAGTAGCACGTTTAAATGTGTAGAAAACATTATAGCTCTGCACTGATGGAGTGTTGTCCTGTGCTTTAAATCATGTCTCACCAACTACACAGATATCTGTAGCCTTCATGATGATGAGAGCTTGCAAGGACTGGAGTTTTTGTTTCAACTCTTGGCTTTGAGCAGTATCACTTTTAGATTATCAGGGGTTGCTTTAGGTTGACACAGCCTAAAAAGGCACTATAATGGTGGACAAAGTACTAGACAGTATTTTGAAGCCCAGCAGAGACAGATGCAGATCATCCCTATCAAAGCAGCATGTTCTGTCAACCATATCCTACCTGACAAATATAGTATCCTCTTCAAATGATATGGAAACTAAGCCAATTATTAAAGTCAAGTATCTTCTGCTCATACTGTGGCATTATAGGTTCGTAATTGAGTACTACGCTAACAACCACAAGGGCCTTCTAAGTCTAGTCATGCATCCCAGATTTCTAACATGTTCTTGTACCCTTGATAAGTGTAAGCAGGGGCTTGGGAGATGAAATATTTGTAAGTAGGGGCCGGCGTGATGAACTGTTCACATGCTGCCTGTGTCAATTAGAGGCATAGGTGAATTTCCTGTTCTTCATCCAATTGTCCAGGTTACACTTGAATTGTTTTAGGGAGGAGCTCTGCTTCACTTGGGTGGGAAGGGTGTTTCAAATAAGGGTTTAGTCTATGGGATACATACTGCTTTTTCCAGCAGGTCCTATTTATATCACAGTCAAGGTTTAAATCTTTAGAATGGGTAATTTTGGTGCTGCTTGATTTGCGGATATGCAGGAGGTCCATCAGAGTGAGGTCTGACAATGCCTTGTAATCTAGGCATAGATTTCTCCTCCTGTTTGTCTGAAGAAGGCTAGGCACTGTCCTAGCTGAAAGTGTGATTTATAATAAATAGCACTAACTTTTTTTGGCCGGCTTTTATTGTGTTCCGTTTCAGTTCAATAGTTCATAGATTTCTCCTCAACAGCCTGTAGGAGATAGAGTATAGGAATATGGCTTTTGGCGGTCTGCATAGGACATGTTACGTATGCCCTGTATTCTTAAAGTGAGATACCTCTGTGAACATTCCAATTTTTGGATGTGTCTTTTTCTTTCTCCTGATTTCTCTCTTAATCTTTTTGTATGTCTTCTGTTAGGAAATGATGGGCTTCTTGCATAATAGTAACAAAACATAATCTCTTTCTTATCCTCAGTAGTCCAATCCATCATCTTTATAGCTCTTTTTTGGCATATCAGTCTTTCTGATTTTTGTGGATTACTACTTCCTTCTACAATGGGGGGGATATCCTGCCAGTGATCCTGACCTAGTCCGATTGTAGAAATGTTCCGTGACTTGAGGATTCTACACTGTCATTGTTCCAGTCCTGTCACCAGTGTGTCTCCCAGGACTGGGAACTTTTTATCCTGGGTCTTGTTCCCCCAGCTGTCCTTTTTATTTTTAACCTTCTGTCCATGATATGGGCTGTATAAAATACAGTCTACATCAGTGTCATCTTGGTGAGAATTTGTGAATAACATGGTCCACCTCGTGAAAGTACTCACCAAGACTTGAGGATGACTTCATTTTCAACAATACTACTCTCCTTTGCTTGCTGGTTTATCACCTCTCCATTTGGACTCTTCAGTATAGCTGGCTACATTGACAATAAGCTCTGCGCACAATTGTGTATTGCCTTTGAAGTTGCAGACATAGCTTAAGAATGCTTTGTGGTTGTCTTTGGTCTGGGAGGCCAAATTTACCTCAGATTTGGCTTTGGTAGACTCTACTTGTCCTCTGAGTTGTTTGTTTAGTTTGAGTGTTTTTATCCTGCTAGGTGCTGCACCTCCTAATTTTGCCATGATTTTCTTCCTTCTGCTATACACTCTGTTGTTATGAATCCATCACTGTGGCTTGTTTTTTGAGTTAGTTCTGTAATTCTTCATTTTGGGTACAGCTGCCTCTATGCAGCTAGCAACATGCTTGTATAGTGCTTCTTTGAACAGTTTCGCATAGGCAGAAGTGTTCTCAGGGTTTATGGGGGGTTGAAATTTTGCCAGGTTATCACTTAATAGTAGGAAGTTAGCCTTAGAGCAGTTACTGAATATTCCAGGGTTAGCTGGGTTCCTGGTTTTACTTTTACTTCAAAGGAGACCATTTTGTGGTCCAGCATTACAAGAGAAGACAGTGCACTAGGGGGTGTGCAGCACTTTCCTATATTAGTAAGGATCAGGTCCTGTATGTTTTCACCCCAGGTCAGTGTATTGACAGTCTGGTCAAGTGAGTTTGTGTTTTCAAAATCCAGGAATATCTGTGCCTCTATATTTGGTGTCATATATGATTCCCAGTTAATAATAGGATAATTAAAGGTACTTATGAATATAGTATTGGGTTGGATGGTGAGTGTGTCCAGTAATTTTAAATACATGCTATAGGTTTCCTGAGACAGAGAGGGCAACCTATAGCTTGCAAGGAAGCCTATGGTAATTTGAACATGGAGAAGCTCAAGTGTATTGTCCTGTTTGACCACCCTGAAGTATATTTATTTTTGGTGTAAATCGAGACACCTCCACCTTTACTCCCTGTCTGTGTAGTAGCTGGTTTAAATGCCCGGAAGGCATTATAACCTTGCACTGCTGCTGTTCTGCCCATGGCTTTAAGCCATTTCTCAGTGACTGCATCAACATCAGCATTGTCTGGTGTGAGGAGAGCTTGTAGGGAGTGGAGTTTTTTGTTTAGAGTCTTAGCAACAAGCAGTAACACCTTTAGATTTTCTTGATTTTGATTTGCTATGTAAGAAGTGCATTCAGTTTGTCATTGCCTAAAAAAGGCACTATGGGGGAGGACAGTGTTTTAGTTAATATTTGAAAGAC
The DNA here is from genome assembly GCF_019279795.1 of Protopterus annectens. Lineage (NCBI taxonomy): Eukaryota > Metazoa > Chordata > Ceratodontiformes > Protopteridae > Protopterus > Protopterus annectens. Next base: position 1,563,015,782 of record NC_056725.1, read on the forward strand.
GACAGGGCAGAGGTGCAGACTGTCCCTGGCAAAGCAGCGTGGTTTGTTGACCATCTCTTTCCATGCTGACAAATATTGCACCCCCATAGAATGACACCAGAAACTAAGACAATTATTAAAGTTAGTCAGTCAGTCATCTTCTGTTCATATTGTGGTATCATCCTTGGAGAAGGTAAAATACAGCTCAGTGCTAGGGTCATATCAGCCTGGGACACATATTCTGAGATCTCCATGCTGTGTCTGTTCATGTAGTCTAGGGAGGTACGTCTCAGGTCATCTGTAGCCACATGGACTATGACTGAGTTATACTGGTACTTGTAGTCCAGTGATTTGAGTGTGTTTGTAATGTGGTGGATCCTAACCTCTGATAAACAATTAAGCTTAACTTTCCCCTTAATTAGTCTGGTGAAAGGGACATCAGTGAGTCTCACAATGGAGTCCCCAGTAACCAGAATCTTGTATTGTGTGGTGGCTAGCCTTATGGGCTTAGAAGTAGAGGCTCCATTAGATGTGGTGTATGTGTTTTATGTGGGTGTTGTTTTGAAAGAGTGCATTCAGGGCTGCTGAATGTAGTTGTTATGAGTAGTTCATCTTGGAGGTCTTTGTAGTTTAGGAAGTTTACATTTAGGTGCCTCAGCATATGCAGGTCTGTGTATCTGCTTTGAGCTGTGTGTGATGGGTGCAGGATGTATACCACTGACAACATTAGGAGTGGTCTTATGTGAGAGCTTTGCCTCTAGTGACATTGTGTAAATACATCTCTTACATACCATATCAATTTGAAAATTAACTGGTTGTCAGTAAACAGAAGGCAATTTGTACATTGCCTCAGGATGCCCCTATCAACTAATATGGTAAAGGAGACAGTGGGAAAGTCCATATCCATGGCAACAGGCCCTTTTTAATTGATTAGATGGTTGCAGTGAGAAGATAAAGTAATGTCAGGAGTACCTGTTTTTCAACTCTGGGTCAGTGCTTGTCACTACAAACTAGTTGCCCTGTGTGCAACTAAGTATTAGTGAAATTTCAAGGGTACTTTTACAGGAAACATGTCAACTGAAGGTGTCTGTGACTCTACAGGGCCCTGCCAAACACTTGAGGAGAAACTAATAAGTAGACCTTAATTATCTATGGATGAAGAATTTGGGGAGATATTCTGGAATTAGGTTAGACAGCAGCAAATCAAGTAGTACTTACTGAAAAGAAAGCATTAACTTTGTCAAAAATGATAAAAAGAGGGCATTCACCTGAATAGCTACTACTAGTGCTGCTCTCACCACAGCTTCATTCTGCTGGGATACACTGCTTCTTTGCTTCATCTCTCACCATAAACAAAACAGTAGCACTAATCCCAAGATGAGAAGCAGGCTGCAGGCTCTTTGGTGATCAACAGTCTTGTCCCTGATGATGCAAGGGTCTGTAGGCTTGTTGTAGCCTTTTCCTGGTAGATGGCTTGAATAGCAACCAGACCAATTAAGAGGGTCCAACACAAGCATTCACTGCCCAATCAGAAACAGTCAGTAATCAATACACTCTGTTTATTCTCTCACCAGGAGCAAAATATAAGCACAAATTCCAAGCTGGCACATATGACGCAGTTATTAGGCTTTCTGGTGATCCGCAGTCTTCAGGAAATAATGTCCCTGTGATTCTTCTTTTAGCAGAGCAAAACAGAATAACTAATCCCAAGATGAATGCTGAGAGGTAAAATGTGGGCTCTCCAAAAATTGGTGGTCTTGGACTAGATGATGGCGATTTTAAATGTAAGATGGAAAAAATGGGTTAATATCCTAAGAGTTGCAGTATGCACTAAGCAGTCAGATATGAAAGAGGAGGTAACTTAAGCTTTAGCTGTCTAAGTGAAGAGCCACTAATTTTAAAAGATCAAGATAGAATGGAAGGGAGTGGGAACTTTTTATTCTGGCTGTATGGGATACAGTCAGATGGCCAGTAAATGTAAATAGCTGAATGGGAGTGAGTTCACAACATGATAATTAAGTGTTTACTCACAATAGCCAATGAAACAGGAGAGTGAAGGAAATATGTAGTCAGATTAGCATAAGGGTCAGGTAACTAGAAAGATAGTTGAATTTAAAAACACAACAGCACCGGTGTAGGAGGGTGGGGGAAAATTAAATTTCTTTGCGACTCACAAGCGACATAGCTGTTGTCTCTGTCCTAGTTTAAATATGCAGTTAAAAGCAGAATAAAAATTAAAAAATGTAAGGAAATAAACAACAATATACTAAATAGAAGAAGGCAATGAAGCAACACAAAATACAAGTGAGAAAAAAAAACAAACTAACCTTTCCCCACACAACAATCTATGTCACAGTCTGAGTAAGCTTTTCCAGCAAAGCTTTGAAATGTTTAATTTACCCCTTAAATAGAAGGTTTAGTTCCTAGTTCCACCCTCAATTCACTCAAATGTAATTAACTTTAATTAATCTGTTCTAATTTTTGTGTGACTCACAAGAGACACAATTGTAGTGTCTGTCCTAGTTTAAATATGCAAGCAGAATACAAGTAAGACACAATGTAAAGAAAGTAAACCACAATATACAAAATAGAAGGAAGCAGTAAAGTAATACAAAATACAAGAAAGCAAAAACAAACTAATCTTTCCCTCCCAGCAAGCTTCACTGAACAAGATGGCTATAGCGCAGAGAAGCAGAATAGCAACAGTGGAAGTGAAATAACAGTGGAACTTTACAAGCATGAAGTGCAGTAGTACAATAAATAATTCAACAGTATAGCAACAACAGATTTAAATAACTTAAGTACTACAGTTTGATATTTTGCACTTTTCTTATCTGTGCTAGGATAGTACTATATAGAAGCAAAACATTCAGTAGTCATTGACTTCGCTACCAAAATTCAAAGACCTCATCTAACAAATATATACCAAAGTTCCCACAAACTGTGACCTAATCATTCTTGGATACTGCACCTTAATTACATATGACCAAAACCTATTGATATGTCAGATCTCCTGTCTGACTTCAGTCTCACCCAACTCAATACTGAAGCCACTAGACCAAACCATCAGTCTGACAGGTACACTTTGCTAGGTCTTGTAATAATTAATAATTGTACAATGATGTCTAACCTCACCATACATGCACCATCCCCCACTGACCACCGTCTTATAATGTTCTCAGTGTATATTCTAACATTAACATACTTGTATAAACCTGAACTGATCACACCTTTAGAACCTAAACCATTCAAAATATCATTAATCTTAAAAAAAAAAAAAAAAAACATTGCCACTTGTGTCTGGTCTCACACTATATAAAATACCTTGATAAAACAGCTAACAGGCTTACCAATACCCTGTTGAACTTGCAAAACAAATTATTTCACTTAATTCAAAGTCTGCTTACATGAGTGGATATCCAACAAACTCAAGCACTTCCTCAAATTAAGAGATGGAGCATGTCATAATTGGAAGTGTAAACCCACAACAGAACCCTGTTCCAAATATCCAACATATTTCACTATGCAACCTACCCAAGCAATCATCTGCAGATACAAACACAACCACTACCAAAACAAGCAAATTTCACTTTTAGCTAAACCCAAAAGATTCTGGAAAGAGAGAGAGAGAGGCAGAGATCAGCCTGTGACTGGTCAAAAATCTCAACACAGCTTCACCATTCTGAACCTCTCTAACACCACCACAAACAAATGTACATGTGCTGACTTCCTTAGTGAGTTTAGCAATCTACCTCACATTAACAATAACATAAAGCTACCTCCATCATAGACACCCTCCACCCTTTATATTCATAGAACCAAATACAAATAAACCAAATTCAAACAGATACCCCCCAGGTTCAGATAACATAACCCCTTAACTCATTCACCTTTGTAAAAACTTCCTCTTCCTCACATATACAACCTCTGCCCAACCAATAAGGTTATGCCGTAGATATGGAAAACATCTGTATTTACTCATATTCCAAAACAGCCCAAGCCAACCACTATATCACAATATTGACATATCTCAATAAATTAAACTTTAGGGAAAATACTAGCAAAAGACATCTACAACTAAATCACTGCTTATTTACAACAGTACTGCCATATGTCTAGGAAGCAATGCAGATTTTAGTTAGGATACTGTACCATAACAGCTCTCTTCTCCCTCTGATGACCTCCTGTCCAGTAAAGACAAAGGCAACTTGACAGGAGCTGTTTTCATTGACTTCACAAAAGCGTTTTATCTAATTGAGCATAACTTTTTTTGACAAACTAACTGAAATAGGCATTAGTAATGATGCAAAACCTTGGTTTGTAGATTTCCTCACTGATGGAGCCTTCAAGGTGAAAATGGGCACCACCACCTTTGAGACAGCCCCACTAATGGAAAGAGTTCCCAGGGTTCTACTTTAGCCCCTTTGTTCTTTTCTGTATTTAGCAACAAACTACCATCTCATCACCCCCAGATACCTTTAATTCTCTAGATCAAATAAATCAATATTTGTTATATAAACTCAGCTCCAAGATTACTTCAAACCCCTCATCCAATGGCAAATATGCCACAAACTTCTACTCAGTCCCTAAAAAACAGAAGGAATACTACTTGTAACCAATCAAAAGAACAGTCAAAGCCCACAGATTCCTTAGTGTTAAAGGTGTTAACATAATTGCCATAGAAACTACCACATCTTACAAATACCTTGACATTTAGCTGGACAAAATTCTTAACTTTCAACTACACACTCAAAATACAGGCTAAAGGATCAGCACAGTGCAGTTCCGGGCAAAATAAAATATCACCTTATCTGTCCAAGCCAGCCAGAGCTGGCATAGACAAAGGAATTGTCTTATCTCAGTTGAATATGGATTACCCATTATAGCTGAAGCCTCACAGAAGAATGCTACTTCCTTGCAAATCATCTCTAATAAAACCTGCGGGTTCATTACAAACTCCCCCACTAAAGACCATGACTGCTAACTCTCGCCAAAAGGGCTCCCAATACATTTGAGAGCCATCCGCCTACTAGGATCACTAATTCGTAAAGCCCTTTCACCAGAGATATATTTTCCTCTCATTCATAAACTCTTCACCAAAACCTACAGATATAATCTCAGGCTCATACAAGCTCCAAAAAAAATAAATAAATAAATAACAACATTCACTGCACTGATGCATTCCCTGTCCTAGTACCTAAACTATAGGGCTCCATTCTTCTCTCGATCAAAGATGTGCAAAAGTACTCAGGCTTCAGATAACAGCTTAAGGAACACCTCTTCACCCAAGCACAGTGCATTTGAATTCACACAGATCACATTACTAAACCCTGCTGCTCTCTTACCTGTTTAACCTTGTTTCATCCTTCCTCGTCTAATCTTTTTGTCATTTTTTTCATTCCACTAAAGTGCAACTTCATCCTCCCTCCCTCATCTCTTCTCATCTCTCACACTTCTGCTCCTTTCCACTCATTTCCATCTGCACGCTTCTCTTATCTAGTTTTCAGTATTCATCCCAGTGTATCCTTTCCTTCAGCTGTTTCCATTTTTTGTCTCTGCTAATAACTTACTTCCTTTCCGTATAATGTGCTATGTTGCTATCCCCAAACCATCTCATTCATGATGGCTGCAACTTATCCAAAAAGCTCTACTGAGCATGATACCAATTTTCCATCTATGTTTTGCCACTGTAAATGCTTTTTTGAACTAAAATGTTGCAGCATATTCTTGTATCTGTAAACATATATATTATATATACATATATATATATATATATATATATATATATATATATGTATATATATATGTTAGTATATCCTTAAGTGTAAATTTAGTTTGTTCATTTCTTATGTGATCTTGTTTACCACAGCTGTGCATGTAAATGATCCATTAAGATCAATGCAGTACCCTGGTAAACAATATATAAATGCTTCATTTAGAAAGGCGTTGTTTAATTAGTATGGTTTGTATGTAAGATGTATTGTATGAGATACATTATTTAACAAGGATTTGTTTATGATGACATTTTTCCAGATGTTTTAAGATAGAGAATGGTATAGTTATAAGTCTATAGGTTGCATAATCCACTGATGAACCACCATTATGTAATGCTGTTATGTGTTATTGTTTCCAGATATTGGGGATATATTTATATTTTACTGTCCTTATTAGGCTGTGGGATACACAATTGTTTCTGCTGCTCTATGAAGAAATTCTGTAGTGAGATTACCTGGTTCTAGTCATGTCTATTTCATTTTGTTTAACCATATGTCTTGTAGAACTTAGATATAATAGCATGGCTTATAAACATCAGAACACGCTGCTATGATTTGGTATAGCACGGTGCTGTATACCCTCAAATTTAGTCTTCCTTCAACAGGATTTACTGAATTCTTCTAGAGTTTGGACCTGTTTAAGGGTACAAACATTACTAAATAAATGAGGTAAGCCAATAAAAAGACTTGCTAGTGCTTATCACTTACCTGTATGTCATGTACTGTCTGAAGGTGTGAAAGTGCTCCTCTTTTGAACTTCTGCTCTGACTTTTAATCGTTAGGTTATGATTAATGCTTAAAGGTTGACAGGTGTACTACTGCCTGTAACACAGATCTGTGTACAACATGCTTAGAGGTGAATCTGCTGTTCTGCAAACAGCTTTTTATGATTGTAGCGGGTACAGCTAAAAATTATATGGAACATTTTGAGAAATTAGTAAAATAGGTTTGGGATGAAAAGAGTAACATAGTAAGATGTATAAACACAGAGCAGACATTTCTGGATAAACCTCTACTTTTAAGTTGGTACTATGGAAGAAATACTTTTTTTACTTTGGTAAATATGAAAGAAGACAGGCAATGAAACAAAAGTACCAAAAAGTGTCAAATGAGGAAAATGTTCTAATATGTCATTGTATAACTCATACATGCAAAAGGTTATTCGTTCATTTGTTATCTAATATCTGTTATTGTAAAAAGAAAGCTGACACCTAACCCAGCATTTGTTTGGTATAAAACAGAGGAGTTAACCGTAAATGAGAAGCTAGTCCATCGCAGGATAGATATATGCTCAGCCAGGCATTGTATGCCGACCAACAACTTATAAGAACTGCAAGTCATTTATGGCACGTCTTTGTAATGTGAATGGAAACCTCCACTTTGTGAAAACTGTTACCAAGACAGGGAAGATATATCGACTCAGAGCGGAAGGAACATTAGCAAGAAACCAAAAAGAAGTACTGATATTGCTTAGTCATTTACATTTCTAAATTTATTTAAACATTTTATAAAGCAAACACGTAGAATTGTATACGTTTATATACTTGGAAGTCATGTCATCTGAATTAAAAAATAAAAACAAATTGAACAAGTTATCCTGCATACTTTTATTTACTTTTTAGTTCTGACTGTTTCAGAAGTAGATAACTAATGACAGCATAAGCAAAGTTACAGTACATTTTTATCAGGCTGTCATTGTCTGTCCTTCATTTTGTTTTTTTATTGTTTATTATCTGTTATATATGTATAGGCATCAAAAGATTGCATTCAATATAATAACTGAGAAATTGTATTATTGTACATGAGAACTAACATATAATTGTGCTATAAAGAAAACACGTGGAAGCTCTAGATAAAGTAATCCTAAAATTAGTGACTATACCTTGCAAACAAGTAATGCATCAGGTTGAAAACTGCATAGATAATGGCCAATATGGTTCACATTTAATTAAAAATAACATAAATTCAGTAAGTAGATAATGTTTGTTCAATACTTGACAGATTAAGCCAAGAGCTTAATTATGTATTCATTTATGTAGTGATGTAGTTGGAATGGTACACAGCCTAGCACCTGTAATTTTAATCTTCTAATGACCTTTCTTTAAGTGGCAGAAGGATTTAAGTTGCTGCACTGAAACCCAGAACAATAATTTCCTTTCAAACAAATTCAAAAGATCAAAACTGCACAGAACAATGTATCAGTGCAGTCTCACTAAAAATGTTTAAAATAATGAGAAATTACTGTTTCCCCTTGCTTGAATACAAAAAAAGCCCATGGTTGCATGACTATAGAACACCAACATCAAAACTCTGCCCTCCCTCTTCCTGGCTGCAGAATTATGACCGCAGAAACTAAACTACAAACAATCCAGCTAAGCATATTGCATTCACAATCAACAAAAAACAGCACTTTCAGGCATCTAATGAGAAAATCATACTACAGATTATTTATATATACGTAAACAGTGTTGCTGAAATTGTTATTAGATTTATTTGCTATACTATGCTGTCAAGGTAACTGCCCCAATGAAATAAGGTAATGTACTTGAGCCAGAAACAAGTATTAGACTTTTCCAATTCAAAAAGGGGGAACATCTAGAGAATATTTTTAGCTATTCCCTAATGTTGCTGTCTTTACCTCTTTGCTGTGAATGAGTTGGTACAAACTTTTAACATTTTTTGTTATAAAATTTGTAGACTTCATAATAGGTTGCGGTCCCTTTTAGGACATTAGTGCCTGAGCTGTCAACATAGGATGTTGTTTTCAATTTGTATTTATCTCTACAGACAATGACAATGACAAAATTACTCTGCATGCAGATGGCATGTTCTAACTCTTCATTCCCAGACACTTAGAAGGGGATCTTTAAATATTGAGGGACATAGGCATTTTGTACTTGGAGTTTTATAGTGTCCTCCACAAAAGAAAGATTCTCTGGTTGGCAAAGTGCAGACTATAGCACCAAACACAAACCAAAATTAAATAAAAGCTAGGCACACAGCATGGCAGGAAATATAAACGTAGACTTTTAATGAGTACAAGCGACCATGTATAAAACAACAAAGTAAAGCAAACATGATTTTAGGGACCATAGAAATGCATAAAGGAAGTACTTAGAAAATGTTAAGGGCTTTGTTCCTGAGACTTCTTTTCATGCAGATTGCAGAACAAAGGATTTCATTTATTTCTCATATTGCATTGAATGTTATGCCTATTATATAGGCAAGATGAATAGGCATTTCAAAGAACGCATTTTAGAACACATGAGTGATGTAAGGAATAAAAAGTGTAGGAGTGTGATAGCACAACATGTTATTGATAAAGGGGAGAAACATAGTTTTACATTTATAGGTTTGGAGGTGATTTCAGGAATTTTACTGAGCAATGGGAGCAGGAATGGATAATATGGTTAGATGCAGACAAGTTTCCTGCTATCAATGAATGTGTCTCCCTGAAACCCCAATTGAAATCTCTCCCCTTGAAACATTATGTAGCAGTTTAAGATGTTATTTATTATGTTAATAGATGTTTTTATTTGTATTATATTTTATGTTTGTTTTTATAGAGTTTTGACACATTTTAGAAAAACACATTTTCTAAGTACTTCCTTTATGCACTTCTATGGTCCCTAAAATCATGAGCAGGTTGTTTTGGTAAGTTTTATATTGTGATGCATTGATCAGATGTGTTAATTTATTTACCTTTTTGATTGGCTCTCTTGTATTTAAATAGTGACTGATAGTTTTGATTAGGTCTGAAGAAGCTGCCTTTGAGGCAGCAAAAGTGCTTACCTGTTTGCTTTACTTTGTTGTTTTTATACATGATTGCCTGTACTCATTAAAGGTCTACATTTTATATTTCCTGCCATGGTGTGTGTCTAGCTGTTATTTTATTTTAGTTTTATAGTGTCACTGAGTCTTCTGCAACCGTCTCTTCATGTTTCTTTAATGTATGTATTCTGCCAGACCCAGCTCCTGCACACTGAAAAAAGAATGCATAATATTTAGTTGCTGCCCTGTTGTTTTTCAAATTCTCAGTCCAATATGTGAGGATGCTATGAATGTGTATAAGTTGCAATCATTAGTTTGGACAGTTACCATCTTCTGGCCACTGAAAGCCATAGTGCTTCTTAGAGATAACTATACAAAAATGTCATTGGTTAAGTTTTATGAAGTTTGCCTTGCTATATTTTTGTATAATGATTTTCATGTTAAAACAGATTCTTCTTGATTGTGGTGCAAAGAATTTTGCTAACCTAGCACAAGACATTTCTTCTGCTTCATTGACATTTGACCCCACACCTGTGTCCTCGAGTTGAATGGGGTCATAATGTTAGGCCCCCAACTCACTTGTCTGCTGCACTTTTGCCCTGTCAGTCCTATGCCTTTTTCATTTGCATAATATGTCCACCTTTTGTTCCCTAGGTGCAGAATTCTAGATTGCCCTGCACCCAGGTCATTTCTGTTTGCTTTGTATCTCATGTTAGAAACGTCAAATCTTTAGAGATGTACAGGTCTTTTACTTCAACCCACAATTCCTTCATCAGACTTAATCCTAGGCTGGGACTCTTAGAGCTTTGCACTGTACTGTAGAGTAAAGTGAAGATGAATAACAAAGTGGGGGCAGGTTGTGCAGCTAAGTAGTTAGATACAGTTTACTGTGAGGCTATAGTGCAGGAGGAAAAAGATTTAAGCTCAGCTGAGTGGTGCATCAGAAGAGCTACAAAGAAAGAGAAGGTAGTATTCTAGTACTGCATTGCAGTGACCTCTTTAGAATGTGTGTATAGACTGTAGCAGGTAATGCTGGTTGCCACATAGCATCAAGAGTACAAACAAATGGGTAAACTGGCACACACATGAGATACAGACCGACAGATATAGGGGAGATCAGTGGCAACGGTTAGGGAGGAGACAGCAGCATGCCAGCTGTCAACTGGTCCAGAGGGATGCTAGTGGGATCCAATAGGTGGAGGTCCCTGGTTTGAGTGTCAGGTGATGTGGACTACATCACATTCTGATGGTCAGATGGCAGGTGTGAGTGGTATAACAAATCCACAGTTTCCTACTTTAAGGTTTGATGTTTCGCAGTAAAACATGTCAATGCCCAACCAGCCTCTACCACTCACTGCATCTTTGGCTGAGTCAGGGCAGGCTACCTGCATGGGGTGGGCAGAAAGATCCTGTCCCATGAGACAGTCCCACACCACTCACCCGCTTCAGCTATGGCCTTGGGTTGAGCAGTGGCAGTGGCAGACAGCAGCTGACAGTCTTCAGGCTTATTATGATCTGGCCCTGCAGAAGGGAGACAGGAAAGGAAGGGTGCTATTGCTGTTATAAATGTGTTACAAACAATATAGGTACAGATGGGAGGTAAAGAGTCCCACACACCATGCCGTGCTGAACATCTTTGCTACCTCCTGTGTCAGCTAGTATCATTCTCATTTCACTCTGCCCATGCAGAAGGACAAAAGGGACATACCAGCCATCTCACACATGTATGGATGACATGCAGATGTATTTAATTACACATATATGTGCAATGAAGCAGAAGCCTGAGATGATGCCAATAGCCAATAAAAGCAGCTACACTGTCACATCTACTTGTAATCAAGCAAAAGCTTGGGGTGGTGCCCACAGGTGTGACAATGCCCTAACAGCTACCTGCAATGAAACAGAAGACTGAAATGATGACCACATCCCCACAGCTACACAGACAGTTGCTCTGCTACACAAAATATCACAATACCACAACTACAGCACTTCAGACACACATACACTTATCCACTCCTACTGTCTGTCAGGGGAAAACAAACTTATTAGGAGGACTGCTCTGACAGACAGAACACATTTATAAAATGTAAGAAATACAGTACAAATGCTAAATAATCCCAGTCTAAGAGGTGTTGCCCCACCTCTGTTTCCCACACCCAGAGATCTTCAGTGGTGCCATGGGTCAATGTACAAATCCCTTCATTGCTCACATGTTTGGCAATTAGGTCCAGTCAGCTGCTCTGCCAAGTTGTACTAGACATCCACCTTGCCATACCTCTCAAACTCTTAGAGCAAGAAGTCTGGACAAAGCCATAAATACTGGGGGGAGGGGGGGACAAAGGCCCAAAATAGGTACAATTTTTAAATATTGTTCTTATCAGCTTAGAATGTTGATAGAATAACAGGTTTTGTATTAGCATGAATTTTCTGAAAGGTAAAAGGTCTGAACCTCAAATGTCTTTCATTATTTTTTTACTTTAATCTTCAATGATTTACCAGTGATTAGCCAGAAAACATAATTTTATGAGAAACCGACCAAAAATATGAGGCAAAATATGAACATTCTTCGTAAATCTGGACAGTTGAAAGGTATGACTTTTCCAGTTTTTAAGATGGCTGTGCAGAGTGTGCAATGTAATTTTTGTCATCTCAAGGCACTACCCATGGGACACTGGCATCAGCAGCCATCACCTTGAATAACTTTAAATCATGACTTTGAATCATGTGCTTTGCAACTCCTCATAGCACGAGTCTATACATGCCCAGCCTACTTTGATAAGTGCATGTGTACAGCAAAGCAGTGGTGAGGAGCAGTGCCTACCTAATCTTATGTCACTGATGTGTTCAGTGAAATGTAGCAATTCACAGACATTAGCGAAATCTAGACTTGTTTGCAAATAGTTATTGCAAAAAAGTACTTATTTGTGAGTTTTATTGTTGAGACACTATCTTTTGATGGCAATACACAGAAAAACAGAAGCAACAGTAATTCAGCAGATTTTGACACTATGCAGAAGAACAGAAGCAGCATTTGCACAAGACAGAGCTCAGAGGAGGTGCACACTCAGTACTGTAGTAAGGTTTAATACAACATTATTGTACACAAATTTGAACCCCTTACTGGAAACAGAGTATGGTAAAACCATTGTGCCTGGGGAAATATGAATATTCTGTTTGACCACAGCATACATACACATATATATATATATATATATATATATATATATATATATACATGGATCCAGGACTATTGAATGAAAGTTCAATAGTCCCAATCCATAATCACCGAACGCACTTTAACAAAAGCACTTTCACTGAAAAAGCGCTTTCATTAAAGTGTGTTAAAAAATACATTACATTTATGTTTTTGCAGGGGGGCAACCCCCCCTGCACCCTCACACCCCTCTTCTTTAATATTCTCACTCTGAGGTCACACTAGAGTGGGGAAAAGGGAATTTCCCCTTATCCCCACTGTAGTGCGATCTCCGCAACAGGCATACTTACGCGAAAGTGCTTCTTTGGTGAAAAGCACTTTCGGGCAAGTATGCCTGGCCTAATCGGTTTCGGTGATGTTGTCGTTTGGGGATCCTTACGGATCCCATATATATATATATATATATATATATATATATATATATATATATATATATATTTATATGCATATTTATAAAAGATGGTTTTGTTCCTTATATGGTAATCATAGACACTGCCAGGGTGGTGTACAGACACACAGGTTATCCGCTGTCATGCGTTGCACATTATTTGACAGCTGGCAACATGGTAGCCTTTTCTCTGAATATAATGCTGTCTGTGGACACATTGTGGGGCTTTCCATATGGGTGGAAACTATATCTTCCAGTGCGTCAGTGTGACAGATGATGTTATTGAAACCACACATGGTGACTGTCTCCGCTGAAATGGTACGGAAACTGATGCTTTGATTCACATGTAGCAGAAATTGTTTGAAAAATATTGACCATTCTACAGGCTGACTCCTATGATATATCAGGTGCCCCCTGTTTGTCTCTGAAAGGTCTCTATTGCTAATATAGTAAGCAGTACACATACCTTGATAACAACTGGTATAGGAAAGCCATTTATCCCCCTAGATTCCGTGTGTGGACCATACATGCATATTATCTCTGTCACTTCAAACCAAGCCTGTCAGCAGGTGTTATGTCATGTCCTGTTTCCTGTCCCTGTGCCTGTGGTTGCTTTGTGCTCTGGGGGGTGGAGTCTAGCACTACTTACAGTCATTACGTGGTGCTGCTGCTCCTGTTCCAAGCATATTCATAAGTTGCAGCTCTTCAAATAGCATCCCGTTTGTGTTTATACTCAAATGCAATGACTTGTATACCTTTGATCCTGATAACTATGAATCACAGCCTGCTTATACACACTGTCATATACATATAATTTCTTCCACCTTAATTAAATTTAAAACAAACCATATTAACATTTTGTGTTTGTTTGTTCACACTATACATCATGTTTTCTTTTTCTCTTTATAACTATCATCAGTCCAACATTAGATAAATCACTTAATTCCTGCCTTCCCTTATACCTCATTTCACCTCCTAAACATTATTCTCCATGTTTCCATTTATTCCTATGTAATTTGCTCCGTCCTTCCATTTTGTAAAGATCCATCTATCAGTTATTTGTATCTCTGTTACAATATTCAGTACTTCAAATGCAGTTGGTTTAGATGTTGATTTCCATTTTCTAATAATTGCTATTTTCTTGATAGCCAATAGTATTAAACTTAACAAGGCTTTACTATGTCTAGGCAGTTCAGATCCTGTGTCCCAGCACTTAAAAAAAATATTTAAATTCTTTTGCTCACCCAAAATTTCTGGAGTTCTCTAGGGGATTTTTTTAAAATTTGTCAGTTCATTATACACCCAAGATGTACACCCCAGTTACTTCTTTCTTTCCCATCACACCTCCAGCATTTGCTTTATATCTAAGGAAAGCATGGACTTTGCTGTATTATTGGAAGCCATACGTATGTCCTCCCATTCTTCCCTTGTAAATTACTTTTCCAGTCTCTCTTCCCAGTCTTTTCTGACCTCCCTCTCTGATTCTTTTAGTTATCATGTAATATTTTATATACTGTACTAATTATCCCTTTTTCAACAGTAGCTTCTGTTCTAGATTCAATTAAAAACTATACAAAAGCAGGTCTTTCACGTAGGATTCCCGGTCTCTTTCTCTTTGCCTGTACTCAGATATCAGTCCTTGGTAGAGAAGGCAGTCTCTAGCCTGGAGTCCAAACATCATCTTGGCCTCATCCCACTCTATTACAATTACCTCCCTTGCTACTTCCTTCCAAAACATTGGATTCATTGCCAATTTTCTCTAGTAGATTCCAAAACCCTCTTGCTTGTTGTCTCTTCCCCTTACTTGCATTTATCCCGATTGGCAAAATCTCCTGTAACCATTTTCACATTGGCTTAGTTCTTCGAATATTTTCTGCTACTTCATGAGTATAATATTCTATATGGATTTTGTTATTCTCCTTAAAGATCTGAATTCAAAATTCTACTCTCTTCCTTATTTTTTGAACCCCCCCCTTGCTTCATCATCTTCCTTTTCCACTTTGAATTATAACCTTATGCTTGTGCTATGTATATGAGCCTTAACTGTTTAGCTCTAAAATATCCCTTCAAATCTGGTAATCCTAAACCATTTTGTTGTATTGGAAGGATCAGCTTATACTGCGTAACTCTTCCCCTCCCATACAAATTCCTTCAACTCTTTACTCAGTACTGTCCACAACTTCTAATCTGGTTGATAAAAATATGCATGACCTGTATATAAAACTAAAGAGACTAAAATATGCCTGACCTGTATATAAAAATAAACAGACTAAAATATGCCTGACCAGTATATAAAATTAAATAGACTAAAATATGCCTGACCTGTATATAAAATTAAAGAGACTAAAAACATTTTAACTGCTTATATCGTGCTGTCCATATCCATGAACAAGATCTTCCAGTTTTTCAGTTTTTGTGTTATCTTTTGTTTAGTCTCTTCACAGATATCCTTGGCTGCCATAACAGAAGCCTTTTTAATCCATATTCCTAAATACTTCATCTTATCATGTTCCCGTAAATATGGTTATTGTTGAACCAATTCCTGTGCAGATACATAATTTATGACCATGACATTTGTTTTATTTTTATTAATGTTATATCCCCAAAGGTCGTGAAACTGTCTTAGAATGTTCCACAACACTGAAGTGTCCTTTTCTGGATTTATCAGCTACAAAATATCTTCTGCAAATAAAGCCAACTTTTCTTGGTTACCATACCAATTATATCTTTGCATTTCTGAGCACCTTATTTTCTTCACCAATGACTTTAAATATGAAGCAAATAACAAAGTGGAAAGAGGACACCCCTGCTTGGTTGCTCTGTTCAGGTACAACTTATCAGAAAGGAACATTCCCAGTTTAATTCTTTATTAGCATTGTCGCCTCATAGCAAAAGGTTCCCTGGTTCGATCCTTGGCTGGGGTGCCTTCTGTGTGGAGTCTGCATGTCCTGCCTGTGGTCGTGTGGGTTTCCTCCGGGTGCTCCGGTTTCCTCCCACATCATAAAGACATGCTGCAGGTGGATTGGACACTCTAAATTGGCTCTAGGTGTGAGTGCATGTATGTGTGCCTTCTGTGGAAGGTTGGGCGCCGGGCTGGCAACTCGACACTGTAAAACTCCACTGCCAATCATGAGCGGACAGGTGATCCGCTGTGGCGACCCCAACCGGGAAAAGCCAAAAGAAGAAGAAGATTGTACCGCCATCTAAATATCATTAGGCATTTGTTAAGCTGAGCATCCTCATTTTATCGTCATTATAGAATGAGCTGTGTAACTTTGTTCCTGTGCATTTTTTCTTAATTACCTTTAAGTGCTAGCTTGTTGCATGAATCGCTCTGTGGCCTGCTGCATAGTATGAAACTTGAGAATGAATGCTCACTCGAATATTGTGTGCTCCTGTAAGGTGTCTTGATTCTCCCCATTTCCTTCATATGTCACTTAAACTTCATGCTTTTATAGTTGAATTTACAAGCACTGCTTAGTGTTAATTCATGGTGTAAGTTGATTGTAGATAACTATGCAAATAATCGTTTACTATGTCTTTTTTGTGGCATATAATACAAACTGCTACTGTTGCGTAAATATGTATAATTTCCTGTACTGATGGATGTGTGTTTGGGTCAAGGCTGAGAAATCAGATCAGGCTGCTTACCTGTTTACCAATTGGTTTAATAAATAAATAAACTGTTTAGTTGAGAATGACCAGGAATTCTATTCATTTTTAAACCCTTGGAGTTTAATACATTACTATTAAGCTTATTATTTTACATGGGCTAATTGATTGCATACTTTATTTCCTCATTTAATTTCAATTTGGCTTTATAATTATTTATTTTTTTCACTTTTAATGTTTTGCATTTCATATCTTAATTCATTTAAGTTTTATTTTCTTGTTGAAATAATTTGGCCACTATTTTTGTATATTTTATTACCAATTTATGTTAATGTTTATGTGTTGCTATATTGTAATAGTTGCATATACAACCAAATCAGATGTTAAGCAGTCAGTTAAATTGCATCCCCAGACTGTACTTGTTCTTCTGTCTGTTACTATTTATTCTTGTGACAGCTGTTCAGCTGGATGTAAGATGCACATGACTGTACAAACAGTAAGCTGATCAGATCACTGAACATCCACAGTGCATAGATAGATGTTGGGAATGTGTCATAGCTGTTGTATTAGATGTGATCATGTTGCTGTAATCTGCATGTTTACTTAGAATGTAACATTTATTCAAAGATGGCCGCCATTCTGTAGACACTGCATATCTACAGCTCTCCAGATACTCGGAATAAAAATTAACCCTGAGGATATACTACAAGATTTTTCACACTAATTGTCGGCTATAACTATTCTACAACAACTAAATATTGCTTGAGAGGTGAAAGAACAGGAGGAAATTAATCAAACTCACAGGATTAGATCTGATTGTTTGTCTGACTCTGAACAGAGTATTAAACAAAGGAACTGTCTGACCAGTAATCGTGGATATTTACTTGTTAGTTATACTAGAGTTTTGCTTTGCTTCACAATGTCAAAAGAAGAAAAAAGTATGGAAACAACAACAACTAAAACCAAATTATCAGCACTTCAGTCACCAGAAAAAGATTCAACAATAAAAAGGCAGAAGACTATAAAACAGCAGGAACATTTAAAAGCTGGAATGACAAATAAACCGGATCAACTGGCTAGCATGGAAGATATTAAAACTGCTTTGTTGCCTATTCAAGAAGCTTTGAAAGAACTATCAAACCAGGTACTTTCTTTTGGTGCCACATGCAGTCAAATTCTTGAAAGGATGGATAAATCAGAAGCTAGAATATCCGAAAATGAGGACAGAATAACACTGCTTACAAAAAAACAGACATTCATGACCTGGATATTCAGTCTATGCAAAATAAAATTCTGGACTTGGAGGCAAGATCCAGAAGGAACAACATAATTATTAGAGGAATTCCAGAAACTATCCAATATAATGATTTAATTTCTACCATCATACAAATACTCGAAATATTGTTCAATGACTCTGACATTGCTAAGCAAATAGTTATAGAAAGAGCCCATAGAGCTCTCAGAAAAACACAAGCCTCAAACATTCCTAGACCAGTTTACGTCAAAATACTCAACTACCAGGATGTAAATAAAATAATTCTAACTGTTAAAAAGAATGGAGGTTATATTATGTGGCAAAATAATAGAGTTTCTATGGGGCAGGATTTACCATTGCAAATAAGACAAGCCAGACAAGCATTATCTCCATACTGTAAGTTCCTCATTGAAAAGAACATTAAATTTCAAATGAAATACCCTAACACATTAATTTTTACAGTTGATGGATCCAAATATTCCATATCTACAAAAAAAGAAGCAAAAGTTACCCTTCTGAAGATTTTTAAGTCTCTACCAGCGTTGGAAGCTTAACTTGGCCATCAAGTCTGTTTACAGCAACGTGGATACTGGGATTCCATGCTTACTACGTCTCGAGGCTCCAAAATCCTTTGTCTGTTCTTTTTTCTTCACCAGGCCCCTTGGTAAATATTTAATTAGTTTCTTTTTACAGCTCCAGCTCGTCCACAAAGATTTTCTGAATTTTTATGGCTTCTATGAACTGTGTCCCTTCGCGAGGTAACAGGAAGTCCTTTGGGTGCTGCTGAGGGTCCACTTTCGAGGTGGCGCATCCGGAAGTCCGTCCGCGTAATGGTTCTCCCGTCGCGAACTCGAAGACAAGATTACATGATCAGGAAGTAGGAAGATCTCTGTGGAAGAAGGAGAAACTAGTTGGACTGTAAAACGAGTGTCCGTGGACATTTAATGTATGTTACAGCTTTTATTTTTTTAAAGGGAACTGAATCCATTCAGGTAGGATTAAAACTGAACTAATAATGTACTGGGTAAAATGTGTTATTTAACTGATATGGTAGAAGTAGGATAACTTTATCATAATTATTCTTTTTTCTTAGGTAGTTTATCCTGAATGTGGTTGTGCTAATAACATTGTAGTATACTGTAATATTTATTTTCCTGTCTTAATGATGTGTTTTAATACTGCAAATGTTTAGATACAAAGGGGATTTAGTGTTGGGATAATTAGTAGGTTAAAAGATCAGAAGATATTATATCCTGGCTTTTCTAGGAAAGTGAAGGCTATCTTCTTTTATACTGGCATGTGGTTCTGACTGTTTTGGGAACTGTGTTATTTAGTTATAATTTTATATATTCAAGTATAGTACCCAGTAAAGCATAGTTAATGCTATTTGTATTCACCTGTGTTGCTGTCATTATAATGTTAAATAAGTTAGATTAGATAAACAAAGTCAGATTTAATGTTATATTTTTAGGTTAAATATTTGTTTTTTCTCTTTCCTAGATAACTAAATATATAGTGAATTATCTTGAAGTCAATAATGTTATTGTTTAATAGGGGTACTGTCATATATCTGTTTAGGTTAGATTTAAATAAGATAGTTAGCTATCTTAGGGTAATACAACCAATTAATATAACTAATAATATATGTGAACTATTAGAGAGGTAGAATAGTAATTTTGAGTGTAGTGAAGATCATTTATGTTAACTAAATAATGTGTTCAAGAGCTGTGGATAGTTATCAGTGTTTATTAGGGAATGTTTTGGTTAGGCTTTGTAGGGTTAGATGTAGTCTCTATAGGTTTTTTGCATGTTTTTGGTGTTTTATTTTGTAAGATAAAGAATAGATGTTTAGTAAGATTGTGTACCCATAAAAGTTTTAACAGTGTAAAAAACCTATGTATGTCCTGGTCCAGGGGAATAGTGGATAGGCACTGGTTATGGATGGGATGACAAGACTGCTTCCAGACATTATTTACTGTGCTAATACATTGGAATTTAGTATCATCTCTCAATTTGAAAATATCTTTAAAAGATTTAAATATCTTAGTATGTGGATAGTAGACTCATGGAATACTAAAGGGCTCCAGAATTTGAAAAAAAGGAAATTATTTTTTCATTTATTTCTCCAGTCAAAGGCATGTTTTATTTTATTACAAGAAACCCATTTGACAAATGATCAATGGACTGTCCTTAAGAATAAGAAATGGATTAGAGAGGTGGTAGCTTCGGAAGGGACAACTAATAGTGCAGGGGTGGCGATTATTATTAAAAACCAATATCAAGAGAAAATTCTAGATTTTAAAATAGACAAAGAGGGAAGATGGTGTTATGTGATTCTTTCATCTAAACTTTATGATAAACCGGTGATACTTCTTAATATATATGCCCCATGTACCAATCAACAACTTTTTATAACATCACTCTATTTTATCCTGAATCAATATAATAATTACTATATAATAATAGGAGGTGATTGGAACACATACCAAGATCCCAAATTAGATAAATCAAGTTCACACAGGTCCTTTAATAACCAAGCAGTGATAGCACTACAGGAACTTAAAACAGATTTTAAACTATATGATCCATTTAAATACACAAATAATCAAATGATTGCAAATAACTTTACATTTTATTCAAGTTGTCATAAAATGTGGTCCAGGATCGATTTTTTTCTAATTTCAGACGTACTAATGTCTTTTGATCCCTATGTATCCATACAAGCTCGACATTTGTCGGATCATTCTAGGATCACATTAACTTTCAATAAGGACACTAGACATAATATACGTCTTAGAGGTTATAATTGGTCCTTAAATCCATATTTATTAAATAAAGAAGATATAATAAAAGAAGTTCAAGAGACCTTTAATCAGCTATTAGCTAATCTTTCTAAACACCAACATCCATCTGACATAGAATGGGCAACGACCAAAGCACAAATAAGAGGAATTTTTCTTCAAAAGGCTACTTATTATAAGAAAATACAATCGAGAGACATACAAGAATTGGAAACTAAAATTAAATTACTGGATCAGGATTTAATTGGGAATTATAGTAAACAAACTGAAACGGAGTTATTAAAATGTCAGAAGGACCTTTTTTTACTACAAAATAGTAAATTATCATTCTATGAACAGAAAATGCTGGTAAAATACACTAATCACATACAGACCGCTTCAAAAGCACTAGCGCGTATCATTAATCAATCGAAAATACCTACTCAAATTTCTGAAATACACTTTAACAATAAAACATACACCAATACTGAAGACATTATGAATGCCTTTGAATTAATATTTTCTCAAGTCTATGGTGAACATCAGGATTTAGTTATAAATAAGAGTAATAATGACTTTTTGCAGAAGATTATCTTTACGAAAACTGGTGATGAGTTTCATATGAACTTAGTCAAACCAATTTCCTCAGAGGCGATAACAGATACAATTAAGAATTTGAAGCCATATAAAGCCCCAGGACCGGATGGTTTGACCACGGAATTTTACAAAACTTTTAGTGATACATTGGGGAAAATACTTCCTCATGTATTTAACTATATAATTAATAATAAAATTAATGACCCGCACTTTAATGCTTCGAAAACTATTCTTATACCGAAAGAGAATGCTGATTTGCAAAATCCGGATAACTATAGACCTATTTCACTTTTGAATTTAGACATGAAAATTATGACATCGATTTTGGCTAATAGATTGAAGAAGGTAATTAACCTGATAATATCAGAGGAACAAGCTGGTTTTATAAATGGCAGACAAACTACAGATAATACATTATCACTTCATACACTGATTTCATATGCCACTCATAGAAATTTTAATGCTTATGCACTCATAATTGACGCACAAAAAGCTTTTGATAGAGTTAATTTAGAATTTTTGTTTGATATTTTATCATATTTTAATATACCTCAAGACTTTATTTTAACATTAAAAAAACTATATAATAATCCCTATACAACTCTAGTTATTAATAAAAATCTCTCAAAAAGAATACAAATTAAGAATGGTACCCGTCAAGGATGTCCGTTATCTCCTATATTATTCAATCTATATTTAGAACCATTATTTCTACATATCAAACAAAATATCTATCACAATGCTCCAATACTATATGGTATGAAAATTTCCATGGCTGCTTTTGCGGATGATCTAAATATTTACTGTACGACACCTGTTTCAGATACCAAGAAAATATTAAAAGCAGTGGAAGACTTTGCAAAAATATCTAATTACAAAATAAATTTTAGAAAAACTAAGTTATTTCCTTTAAAGACGCCTACACCCTTTTCGCTTTTACCATTGGTAGGTCAGGTAAAATCCGAAGAAAAAATAAAATATTTGGGTATTGTTTTTTCAACAGATAATAGAGACTTTTATGTGAATAATGTTAAGTTAATTTGGGAGCATATAGTGTCTGATTTAAAAAGATGGAATAATTTGAAACTACCAATAATGGCAAAGACCTCAATTATTAAAATGAACATACTTCCCAGAATATTATATATCTTTAGAGCTACTCAAGTCCAAATTTCTAGGAAATTCTTCAAACAACTTCATACGGAATTAGGTAGATTTGTATGGGAACCTAGAAAAACTAGGATATCCTATGATAAACTGATGACTCCGAAATACAGGGGTGGTTTAGAGTTACCGAATTTTGAAGCATATTATTTAATAATAAATGCTAATAGAATTCTAAGAGTGGTTAACTTTGATAGGTCCAGTCCTAAATGGTCACCCAAATGGTTGATTCTGAATTATAAACATGTTGCTGGACTGGGTATTAATTGTAAGGCATTACCTTTTTTAAATAAAGATACCCTTAAAATGTACGCTCTGATGGAACATATCAGAATATATATAATATCAGTACAAAGTCTGTTTAACACACTAAATCTCTTACAATATATGATGACTTTTCAACCATTTCATAAGAACCCGAATTTGAAAATTGGTAATGAACTGATAGATCTTAAAAAATTCCCACTTATAAGTGATTTAACTATACTTGATTTTTATCCCTTCCTCTGTATCTCAATACATGACATCCTAAGAGAGATGAATCTCCCTAACTCGTATTTAATTATAATGAGACAGTTAAAGGATCTGTCAATAAGTTATTTTAGTAATAGTAATTTTAAAATTAAAGAAGAAGATTTAACCATTTGCCTAAACTTATGGCAAACTCTTACGCAGGACTGTAAATATATAACGGCTTCATATAATTTGATAAAAGACGTGAAATATAATAAACAAATACTTTTATCCAAATACTGGAAGGAGAAATTGTTAACGATTGAAGATAGTAAAATAGTGAAATCAATTAATTTAACCTTAAAATCAGTATCTCTTCAAAAGTTATTATTTACTCAGTTGATGATATTTAATAATGCGTATTACACTCGTCTCACTCTATATAAATTCAACTCCAAAAACTCACCTAAATGCCCTTATTGTATAGATCAAATGGCTGACCTTTTACACATGTTCTGGAGTTGTAAATGTATTTTCAAACTTTGGAATTCTTTAAAAATTCAATTACAAAAAATGGGATATCAACAGTCTACACTTTCTTGGGAGTTTATGATTCTTCATATTCCTCTGAATAATTTGGATAGATCCCAAAGGATCATACTCATAAATATTTTTCTGTTAATGAAGCTGTATATAGTTACAAATTGGCTGAATCCATCCCAGACTTCATGGGAAAACTTTAAGAGTGTAGCGATAAAACACATCTTAGCACATAAATTACTAATTAAAGATCATAAAAAAGTATAAATAACACAAAAATATGGGAGCAAATCTTTAATATTGTGTTAGCGTAAGGTTCCTATCCACTTTTCTCCGGGAAGTACATACTAAATATGGAGCTTAGTATAGATAAGCCTTATATTGATACTAGATTTTCATTTTCTCTTTCTTTAATACCCATCTAGAAGTTTATATTAATGTATAATGACTTTATGTAACTGTTGGAAGCATTCATGTATATATTGTAAATATGTTGTGGTATTGTATTAACATTTGGAAAAGAATAAAGACTTATTATTGAAAAAAAAAAGAATGTAACATGTATTGACTATTTCATTTCACTCTTTAAAAAGAGCAAGAATGACAAAGTTAATGGAAAGTGTCAGGCATGTAGGCAGCAGATTGCTGCAGTGGTAGAGTGAGTCAGCACTGTTGAAAGTCTCTGGAACATGGCAGCTTGTATGGAAAAGCTCAAGGCACTATAAACTGTTAAGAACATGTCATATAATAGTTTATGTAGTTTGTCCTGTTATTTTTCTTTACTAATATTCTTCTGCCAGCTCAATGCAAGTCAGTCATTCGAACTATGGAATGTTTCCTTATCTAATTAAGCAGTAATCCATAAGTGGATGTGGGTATATCAGGATTTAAAAAAAACGCCAAAGCCAGCACAAAAAGTTCCAAGTCAAATTGTTTATTTGGAAATAAGCTAGTGCAACAAAAGCACTAAAATAGCTGCTCGATCCTCATACTAGTTTCGGAATAAGACCTTCTTCAGTGAGGAAGAAAAACAAAATAGCAGCTCACAGATAGGCAAGGATGCTTATAAGAGATGCAGGACCAATCAAAAATTAAAGCACATAATATATGTGCATATATAATGAGCAACCAAAAAAATTTTTTGATGCATCTTGATAAACAGACAGTTTCATTCAAATGTCAATAAATATGTATATTCAGTATAATGCACAAAAAATGGGGACATTGTCAATTATCTTACATATAGGTAAAAAAGTTTCAAAACAGTGTCCTATTGGTAAACAGTATATGTAATGTGATACCTAAACTCAGAAAGGCACACAATCAATGACAAATCAGTGAGTTGTCAATCACAAATATAATGACCTGTATACAGTAATCTATCATGCTTATAGCACACATATAATATATAGTTGGATAGACCACAAAAAAATTATATTATTGTCAATAGACTTCAAATTATAGGGCCAGAATTGAAATACGAAATAATCAGGTGTTATATGCCTGATCAATATGTATCCAAAATATACAATTAAGTCTGATACTAAATTTGATTTCAGCATCTGGAATGAAGTACAAACAATAATGGTGTGTATAATCTTCACAGTTGTTATTGAAATGTCATGTATCACAACAAAAGATGGAATGGTATCTGTATCAACTGGTGGTCTTGTAATCATAAAAATGACCATCCAACAGGTGTATACTTGTAATAACAATGTAATACCCTTTATTAATAGATTACCAAAAAAAAACACAAATTTGTGTATATCAACTATGAGTATTCTTATTAACCCAGATGTTCATTGAGGCCAGGTGGAAATAATGCTCCTAAATGGATAGTCCAATATTTTTCTTTGTGGCTGAGTATGCTTTGCCAGCCCAATTGGTTATGTCTGTTTCCCATAACCTTGTCAATGATCATGAACATAAAATTCGCTGTGGTATGTTTGGTGGTGTGTTGGTATAAAGCATTAGTGTTTTTTTTGTTACATATTTCACTTCTATGTTCACTAATCCTGGTTCTAAGTGGGCAAGAAGTTTTGCCCACATAGAATGCATTACAGTGACATGTAGCTAAATAAATCACCCAGGTGGATGAACAATTGCCAAATGTGCGTACATCATAAACTCTACTCGTGTTGGCACTAGTAAATTGTTTAAGCTTGTTTACCTGACAACATGAACTGCAATGACCACAAGGAAATGTGCCTAACAGTTCATCCCCAGAAATGGTAAGTTGTTTATACTGGGCACCACCACTCTCTATGTGTTTGAAATGTGAGAGCAGTGTGCTCAGAGTTTTGCCTCTCCTGTAGGTAATGGAACATTTGTTTCCCAAAATCTGTCGTAAATGGTCATTGGCTAAAAGGATGTTCCAATTTTGATTCAGAATCTCCCTGACTATCTGATGGTTCCTACCATAAGTGGTTATAAATCTAATGGTGTCATCTCTCATGTATTGATCTTTGTTTTTATATTTTAATAATGAGTCTCTATGTTGTCTGTCAGTCCATATCCTGGCAGATTCTATGTCAAAACTGGAGTAACCTCTATCCAAAAATCTGTGTCTCAAATCATCTTTGGCACTATCATAATCAATTTGGGAGGAATTGATACGTTTCATTCTTAGAAATTGAGACTTGGGGATGTTGCGGATGGTGTGACGTGGGTGCATGCTAGAAGCATGAAGTAATGAATTGAATTGTGGATATTTACGATGTGTTTTCGTATTCAAAGTGTGGTCTTACGATAAATCGTAACATCCAAAAAATCAATTTGTTCCTTATCAAAAGTGATGGAAAATTCAATTCCCCATATATTATTGTTTAAGTATTCCACAAATTCAAAAAGATATTCAGTGTCCGCACGCCACACCATCCAGCAATCATCCAAGTATCTCCTCCAGATGTCCATTTCAACAAGGTAAAGGTTGTGTAGAGGATTGTAAATCACATATTCTTCTAGATATGCCATGAAGAGATCAGCATATATGGGTGCAAAGGATGCACCCATAGCTGTACCTCTCAATTGCCAATAACATTCGCCTTGGAAATAAAAGACATTTTATTGAGAACATGTTCACACATGCATATAAGCAGTGTATTGAACCCTGGTGGATATATTTCAGATTTTGTTAACCAGAATTCTAAAGCCTGTAGACCTCCCCAATGTGGTATGCTAGTGTAGAGATTTAACATCCAAAGTGCACATAATCCAATTTGGTTCTAGCTGGGTATCCTGAATAATATTCAAAACTGTGTTGTGTCCTGAATTCTGGCTCTAACATATGTCAACAGAGGTTTCAAATATTGAGTTAGAAACTCAGACAATGGTTCTGTCAATGAGCCATGGCCAGAGACAATTGGTCTACCCGGGGGATGAATAATGGATTTGTGAATTTTTGGAAGCAAATAAAGAATTTGCTTAGAGGGATCCTTGACCTGAAGATGTTGAAGGGTCTTGGGACTGATAATGCCCTCACCCATGGCCAAGGTAAGAAAGGTATCAATCTCTTCCTTAAATTTTTTGGTTGGGTCAATACCCATATGCTGATAACATTTAGTATCTGAAAGTTGTCGTAGACCTTCTTGGATATAGTCCTGCATATTTTGGATGACCACAGCACCACTCTTATCAGCTTGTAAAATGGCAATGTTTCGGTTGTTTCTAAGTTCCATAAGTGCCTGTTTCTCTTCTACTGTCATGTTGTCTGGCACAATGTTACATTCTAAGTGAGGAAAATGTAGATCTTTGAGCACTGCTTGCTGGAAAATACTAACATTCTTATTCATAGGTGGCTGAAATGTGGATTTTTTGAAAGTGAACTCAGAAGATCTTTGAGATGTACTGGTGTCCTGTTCAGAAAAAAATATCTTAAGGTTAAGTTTCCTACAGTATTCCATAACATCCAAAGAAGTGAGATAATGATCAGAAAAAAAGCTTGGAACAAAACCCAAACCTTTATTCAAAATATTATGTTGTGCATCAGTGAGTACAACATCTGACAAGTTTAAGACATTTTCAAAAGGTGCATTCATTATCTCAGTAAAGCTTGGATCAGACCTCGCATGGATTCTGTTCTTAGTTCTATGGGTGTGTTTCCTCCCCCCTCTGGATTTCCTACCCTGTCTAAAGGGAGATGCTGATGAGAAGTCTTTTTTCTTAAAGGGGAGTTGGTGGACAATCCACCCTCACTGTCTGTATAGGATGACTCCTCCCCTGATGTGCTCGCAAATGTTTGGTCTTTATGTTTCAGGATGGATCTTGGTCTCTTCCTGGACCTGCCCCCGGACATGCCCGGCCGTAAGTCCTGAAACCTGACAGTTCGCTGTGTTTGAAAGGGTTGCCCCTTTGCATAATCAGTCACATCTCTATTAAATTTTTTGACCTTGCGATCCTTGATCAATTTGTCATAATTTGTCAATTCCTTGGACAACCAATCCAGACGTTGATGATAGTTGTGATGGGATTGAAATTTTTTACATTCTGCACTTAATTCTTTAGTTTCTGAGACACAAACATCAATCATCCTCTCATAGTAGGAGGCTAGGATCTTTACAAAAACCATGGATCCATTCCTAAGTGCCTCATCCCATTCCTCTGTCAGCCTCTGTTCAGATCTGCCGACTAAAGGGTGGAGTTTGATTCTTAATCCTCTAGGTGCCAGGTTCTTATGTAAATATGCTTTGAACAGTCTTAAGTGCCATATATTGGCTCTAAGATTTTTTAAACCTTTCTCTAAATTGCGGAATGCCATTTCACAACTATCACCACTGTCCATATTAATTTCACTCTGGTTGTTGCTTGAGATTTGGCTTAAGCCGAATATGCCAATGTCTTCTCTATCAGCACACCAACCATCCAATAACTTGTCTAATTCCATTTCAAAAAATGGTTTGGGATGTGTTGTCCAGAAATGAACTATAAAGGTCAGGAACTGTCAATGCTCTGAACTACAGCCTGGAGGCGGGGGACAGGGCCAGTTAGAAACCAACTTTCCAACTGTATCTAGGTGTTGGTAAATTCAAAACAGGATTTAAAACAGAAAACCCATATGAGAAGTCAGCAATCCAGCAACATCATAAAGACTAGTGACCTATCAAAACCTGTAACTATAAATCTGAGATAAGAGTCTATGACCTAGGTCAATGGTTCACCAGAAAGGAAGCAATATGATTTAGTACAAAAAAGGCAAAGCCAGATAGTGCCCACTTTAAACCAAGGGGTGTAAAGTGATTAGGTGTAGTGGAATATGTTGTCACTATTGGAGTCAACCAAAAAACAAGTGAATGTGACAATTTGACTGTTTCTTACTTAGCCTGCTTAATGGTCTAAAATGTGTAGGGTACCTGAAACAGGAAGTTATACAACAAAAGAATATACACAGATTAAATAAAGATCACTACTACTGATCTGATTAATAACACCTAAGTTAACATTCTGTTAATAAAACCACCCTTAAATGTTGGATAAATGGCCAATCATTAGTGTAAGTAGATTTTAAACATGTATCAGCCAAATCTAGATTATAGAGGACACCAAATATTATTCATCCTGGAAAATATGCATCATATTATGAACAAATAGAAAGCATAACATAAAGATGTAAAATAACATCCAGGTTGTGTGATGGACAAAAAGGACATGTGTTTTAAAAATGTTCCTAATGTGTCCAAATACAATTTTGAATCCTCGTTCACATTGGACAAAGTGTTCAAAAAAATACATCAAAACATGTATAGTTCAACACATGAGGAGCTTAAATATATATATTCAAAAACTTGCTATATATTAGTATGCAGGATAATATAGAAATAAGTTCCATCCATTATGAATATACCATCTGTTCCATGGTTATATATGTTGATGGATGTGGAAAAGAAACCTTCACTGACTGTTGAATAATGCCCTGCTATACCTCCACTAAATGTTAAGTATGGTCCCAGTTGTGAATAACTATATCTAGTATCATATAGTATACTGAATTACCAAATAGTAAATGTAGGGACAAAAAAGATATTGTGATTTGTGGCTACACAAATATAAACTTCATATAACCTAATAATTATAGGTATGGGATCATTATGAATACAAAAGGAAAAAGGCTAATATATATTGATATCCCAATTGTTATACCTGATAAACACTAGTAAATTTCTTGCATACAAGCAAAAAAATGCGTTAAACACTGATGGTAAATTTCTTGCACATAAGCAGAAAAAAATGCGTTAAACACTGATAATAAATTCAATACAGTTTATAAGAGGCCTGAAAATATAATGTTAGGCTTAGACCATAAGAATAGTCCACAATCAAAAATATCATAAATGTTCACATGGATGTTCAGGTGTCTTAGGATGCAACCTTAGATGGAATATCCTAGTTTACCCCGCTCAATTGTCTATTACATTCTGTTTAATTTCAATGAAACAGGAGCCTGTTAGAATGATGAAATAAAGTTCAAACACAATCCTCAACACTCGTGGTGACTTGTATAAAAAACACACTACCAGTCTATATCCTATCGTCGGAAAGACGAACTGGAGATTCAGTTATTTATTAAAGTAGTTTCCGTGACTAGCGTGTGCCAAATCACTACACATCCAGTCCAAACAAATGTTCCCAGCCGTAAATGGACCCAATCTTCATGAATCAACTGGAGAAAAGCCCCGTAACTGTAATGAATCTCCTGGTTTCTGCGACTAGCGTGTGCCAAATCACTACACATCCAGTCCAAACCAATGTTCACAGCCGTAAGTGGACCCAGTGTTCATAAATCAACTAGTAGAAAGCCCCGTAACTGTTATAAATCTCAACGTTCATCAAATTAGGGCTTAATATGAAATAAATTCCCAAATGTGTCTTCCACTGATACCATGAATCACAATATCCATACAAAAATGTTGTGCTGGTAGCTCGTATGTATATACAGAATATGAAGTAAACATACCTTTGATGTCCCGCTTGAACATAATAATTATAACAATGTATTTTGAGAAACCAACAGCCCCAATGTGTCCAAATTTGTAGAACAACAGCCCCGTTATAGAAAACAGGTATCCTTGACCTGGCGTATCCGAAGAATAAAACGCCCAGGCCTGGTTAACAAGGAAACAAGTTGCAAAGCTGTCGTTAACAAGATGTAGATCAAATATGAATCAAAAGTCCAGGTCCCAACATAGATACACGAAAAAAGGCATCCTTAGGCGAACCAGCGAGACCAAACTTACGAGCACATCAGGATAGGAGATCTCTCCTTACACCCAGGATAGGAACTGGATACCAACAGCGAGGAACAACCAACGTAGAAAACACTCTACCTCGCACGTACGGCTGTGCACGGCCAACCCAACTTGAAAAAAACGCCAAAGCCAGCACAAAAAGTTCCAAGTCAAATTGTTTATTTGGAAATAAGCTAGTGCAACAAAAGCACTAAAATAGCTGCTTGATCCTCATACTAGTTTCGGAATAAGACCTTCTTCAGTGAGGAAGAAAAACAAAATAGCAGCTCACAGATAGGCAAGGATGCTTATAAGAGATGCAGGACCAATCAAAAATTAAAGCACATAATATATGTGCATATATAATGAGCAACCAAAAAAATTTTTTGATGCATCTTGATAAACAGACAGTTTCATTCAAATGTCAATAAATATGTATATTCAGTATAATGCACAAAAAATGGGGACATTGTCAATTATCTTACATATAGGTAAAAAAGTTTCAAAACAGTGTCCTATTGGTAAACAGTATATGTAATGTGATACCTAAACTCAGAAAGGCACACAATCAATGACAAATCAGTGAGTTGTCAATCACAAATATAATGACCTGTATACAGTAATCTATCATGCTTATAGCACACATATAATATATAGTTGGATAGACCACAAAAAAATTATATTATTGTCAATAGACTTCAAATTGTAGGGCCAGAATTGAAATACGAAATAATCAGGTGTTATATGCCTGATCAATATGTATCCAAAATATACAATTAAGTCTGATACTAATCATCCAAAATATGCAGGACTATATCCAAGAAGGTCTACGACAACTTTCAGATACTAAATGTTATCAGCATATGGGTATTGACCCAATCAAAAAATTTAAGGAAGAGATTGATACCTTTTTTACCTTGGCCATGGGTGAGGGCATTATCAGTCCCAAGACCCTTCAACATCTTCAGGTCAAGGATCCCTCTAAGCAAATTCTTTATTTGCTTCCAAAAATTCACAAATCCATTATTCATCCCCCGGGTAGACCAATTGTCTCTGGCCATGGCTCATTGACAGAACCATTGTCTGAGTTTCTAACTCAATATTTGAAACCTCTGTTGACATATGTTAGAGCCAGAATTCAGGACACAACACAGTTTTTTAATATTATTCAGGATACCCAGCTAGAACCAAATTGGATTATGTGCACTTTGGATGTTAAATCTCTCTACACTAGCATACCACATTGGGGAGGTCTACAGGCTTTAGAATTCTGGTTAACAAAATCTGAAATATATCCACCAGGGTTCAATACACTGCTTATATGCATGTGTGAACATGTTCTCAATAAAAATGTCTTTTATTTCCAAGGCGAATGTTATTGGCAATTGAGAGGTACAGCTATGGGTGCATCCTTTGCACCCATATATGCTGATCTCTTCATGGCATATCTAGAAGAATATGTGATTTACAATCCTCTACACAACCTTTACCTTGTTGAAATGGACATCTGGAGGAGATACTTGGATGATTGCTGGATGGTGTGGCGTGCGGACACTGAATATCTTTTTGAATTTGTGGAATACTTAAACAATAATATATGGGGAATTGAATTTTCCATCACTTTTGATAAGGAACAAATTGATTTTTTGGATGTTACGATTTATCGTAACGAAGACCACACTTTGAATACGAAAACACATCGTAAATATCCACAATTCAATTCATTACTTCATGTTTCTAGCATGCACCCACGTCTCACCATCCGCAACATCCCCAAGTCTCAATTTCTAAGAATGAAACGTATCAATTCCTCCCAAATTGATTATGATAGTGCCAAAGATGATTTGAGACACAGATTTTTGGATAGAGGTTACTCCAGTTTTGACATAGAATCTGCCAGGATATGGACTGACAGACAACATAGAGACTCATTATTAAAATATAAAAACAAAGATCAATACATGAGAGATGACACCATTAGATTTATAACCACTTATGGTAGGAACCATCAGATAGTCAGGGAGATTCTGAATCAAAATTGGAACATCCTTTTAGCCAATGACCATTTACGACAGATTTTGGGAAACAAATGTTCCATTACCTACAGGAGAGGCAAAACTCTGAGCACACTGCTCTCACATTTCAAACACATAGAGAGTGGTGGTGCCCAGTATAAACAACTTACCATTTCTGGGGATGAACTGTTAGGCACATTTCCTTGTGGTCATTGCAGTTCATGTTGTCAGGTAAACAAGCTTAAACAATTTACTAGTGCCAACACGAGTAGAGTTTATGATGTACGCACATTTGGCAATTGTTCATCCACCTGGGTGATTTATTTAGCTACATGTCACTGTAATGCATTCTATGTGGGCAAAACTTCTCGCCCACTTAGAACCAGGATTAGTGAACATAGAAGTGAAATACGTAACAAAAAAAACACTAATGCTTTATACCAACACACCACCAAACATGCCACAGCGAATTTTATGTTCATGATCATTGACAAGGTTATGGGAAACAGACATAACCAATTGGGCTGGCAAAGCATACTCAGCCACAAAGAAAAATATTGGACTATCCATTTAGGAGCACTATTTCCACCTGGCCTCAATGAACATCTGGGTTAATAAGAATACTCATAGTTGATATACACAAATTTGTGTTTTTTTTGGTAATCTATTAATAAAGGGTATTACATTGTTATTACATGTATACACCTGTTGGATGGTCATTTTATGATTACAAGACCACCAGTTGATACAGATACCATTCCATCTTTTGTTGTGATACATGACATTTCAATAACAACTGTGAAGATTATACACATCATTATTGTTTGTACTTCATTCCAGATGCTGAAATCAAATTTAGTATCAGACTTAATTGTATATTTTGGATACATATTGATCAGGCATATAACACCTGATTATTTCATATTTCAATTCTGGCCCTATAATTTGAAGTCTATTGACAATAATATAATTTTTTTGTGGTCTATCCAACTATATATTATATGTGTGCTATAATGATAGATTACTGTATACAGGTCATTATATTTGTGATTGACAACTCACTGATTTGTCATTGATTGTGTGCCTTTCTGAGTTTAGGTATCACATTACATATACTGTTTACCAATAGGACACTGTTTTGAAACTTTTTTACCTATATGTAAGATAATTGACAATGTCCCCATTTTTTGTGCATTATACTGAATATACATATTTATTGACATTTGAATGAAACTGTCTGTTTATCAAGATGCATCAAAAAAATTTTTTGGTTGCTCATTATATATGCACATATATTATGTGCTTTCATTTTTGATTGGTCCTGCATCTCTTATAAGCATCCTTGCCTATCTGTGAGCTGCTATTTTGTTTTTCTTCCTCACTGAAGAAGGTCTTATTCCGAAACTAGTATGAGGATCGAGCAGCTATTTTAGTGCTTTTGTTGCACTAGCTTATTTCCAAATAAACAATTTGACTTGGAACTTTTTGTGCTGGCTTTGGCATTTTTTTCAAGTTGGGTTGGCCGTGCACAGCCGTACGTGCGAGGTAGAGTGTTTTCTATATCAGGATTTAGCCATGGATGGTGTGGTTTAATCACAAGGGCAAAGGCCCCATAATCAAACAAAGCTGACTGTGGGAAACATCCAGCCACTCAATGGTGCTTCGGCGACTAGACTTTTTCTATTGGTATATACTCAGTTTGCAAAGGGCACACTGGTTGGGCTTTCCAATCAGCATGCTCACTTTTGAATAACAATGACCTGTTATTGTATAAAAGGTAGCATTCAAATGTTGCTTTTGCTGCCAACATACATTTATTTATTTATTATGTATTTAACATTTGTTGACTGGGAAAGTCAGACTAGTACACAGCCTATTTTCAGCAGAGACCTGGGGAGAAACATATGTCTTTGCACTGCCTATGTACATGTACACAGTTTGACTAGAGACAAACATTTTCAATATCTGTGCTTCTGAAGAATGGCTACAAGAAAGTTGTGTTGAGTAATGGGTGTAAAACATTTGCAACAATATATAAATTTATAATAACTCTACTGCATTTTAAAATAAAGTTCATAGCCTTGGAAATGTTTAGCATTTTTGTTCAACATCATCAGCATACCTTTACTTTATACTACGCTTTATTATAGCAATAGTCACAGATTAATATATTTGCATAGGAATGTTTCCATCATCGCTGTAATACTCCATGATATATCTTTTATGTATCTTTAGATGATAGTGTACATTTTTATTGAAATGTATTAAAAGTTTTCATAGTATACAAATACCAAATGCACCATTCTCTGCCATGTGCAGGGTGATGGTCATTCATAGACATTGTTTGTGCAGCCAGACATCAGCATGCATAGAGCAGTGTTTAGCATATGCAGATTAGTACACAGGATCATTTAATTATGTGACACATGTGAAAACCGAGATTTAAGTGAAGGGATAAAAAAGTTGCAACTCATGGACATCAGCACAGGTGCTTGCAATGCTCATGGTGAAACTTTATACAACATGAAACCATGACATAATTTTCAGCACTGCCATTTGTACTGTGTTTGCAGTCGAAGAAGTTTATTCTTAGCAGTATTTATTTACTTTAGCCATTGGTTGTGCTGACCAGAATGTCTGTTCTCACAGGCTTAGGGCTCAAAGCCAATACAGGCAGCTACTAATACACCATGTCCTGGCCGAGAACATGACCCACTCTGTAGCATTCCTCTGTCTAGCTATCAGCTGGAGATTGGTTAAGAAACACTCCAGCTACATATTAAATACATGGTGAGGTATGGTCTTCCTACCTCTGTGGATACAAAGATATATGCAGGGCTTGTTATCTACAGGTACCTTTTAGTGGCCTTGCTGTGGACACTTTGGATATATTACAGCCCTCCGCCTCCCAAATACCCAGTAAGTTTTTCAATATCATGTTGCTACTGTATAGTTCCCTGGGGCTAGCACTGTATGTGTGGCATCTGCAGCACTGCACTTCTTCTCAAAGTATTGAGTGGTACATATTATACTCATGTGACAATAAAGGGTCTGCCCAGTTCACAGAGAGATATAGTATTAGGAGAGGCTACCCTCTCTGAACTGCAATGTAGTCTGAAAGGCATAGGGGATTATTTGCATATTAATTCATCAGTTTTAGATGTAAGTAAATG
The DNA here is from genome assembly GCF_019279795.1 of Protopterus annectens. Classification (NCBI taxonomy): domain Eukaryota; kingdom Metazoa; phylum Chordata; order Ceratodontiformes; family Protopteridae; genus Protopterus; species Protopterus annectens. The sequence continues at coordinate 1,563,051,720 of NC_056725.1, forward strand.
TTTGAACACTAGGGGGTTAATTGAATATAAAATATATATAAAGGACTGGTATATGTGGTTTTGATACAGTCTGATGAAGCCAAGGAGGTGAAAGCGCTAACTGTACCTGAATAAAGAACGTTCGTTGTTTTTACAAGAGTTTTCCGTCGCTTCTTAAATTTTAAGAGTTTCTTTTTTGAATAGTTGTGAAGCCTACGTGGTCCGTTAACCGTTTATGAGTTTGTGGACTTTTAAGATATTTTATTACTTGGTAACGGACACGCTACTCGCCTGGGGCTGCATTATTTTTGTTATTGGTTCATTCCTGGTTCTTTTGCTGTAGGCAGAGGGCATGGCGTTCATAGGAGGAGATGACATTGAACTGGCGTTTACACCGGAGGTGATGTCACGGTCCAGTGATGGTATGGTGAAGTTTCGTGAGTGTGTAGCCGGAGAGGAAAATCTGTTAATCCTTTACGAACCTGAAGTGAAGCGTGGATCCGAAGGGGATAACGCGATGGAGTTACTTGCGCTATCGGAAGAGCTGAAGGAGCTAGAAATGGAAGCTATCAAGCTAAAGAAGCTACAGCTACAAAGACAGCACTTCGAGGCCTGTTTAAAAAAGCGGATTATTCCCCGTGGTCTTCGAGTCTTGAAGATGCCGACATCAGGTAATCTTTTCCCTGATTTGCTACTACGGTGGCAAAAGTTAAATATGGAACTCAGCTTCAGCTACATGAAGCTGTTAATAGACTTTCATAAACCGGAGGAGGAGGCGTTAAGGAGTAAAGTTACTAGAATGCATGAACTAATTGTCTCTAAGTACTCTTTCCCTAAAGCTGATGTGGGGATTAACAAAATGATGGACAATGTTTTTCTGTTTGAGCGACGGTTATTGGACATAAAAAAGACTAAAATTGAACGAGATATAAATGACTTTAGAATGGGCCGAGTTTTTTCTTGACCGAGAACTGGGAATAGTTTGAATGATGATAGAAGGAATGTGACTGTTAACGCTGAAGATACTGTAAAGAATAAGGTGACTGGGAGACTGGTTTCACCTAATGTGAATGGTACAACAGTACCTGAGGTATCTGTATGTACTAACAATAATAATGTTTGTGAAGAAGTGAATAATTGCAATTTATATCCAGTTATTGTTGATAGTAATAACAAACAGAGTAGTTTAACTAGTGGTTCAGTTCCTATCGTGCCAGATAGTAATGTTATACAGGAACATGTTGGCAATGAGGTTAATGAAGTAGGTAACAACACAGTTACCACCAATAGGAGTAAAATGACAGTTAATCACTATGGGGATGGGAATTTTAATACTTTAACTACCCCTTTCCCCATACAGACACCCCAATTCAGAGGGAGGACTTGGTCTATGAGTCGGGGTCGACAGAAACGGAAGACCCCGGATGTAGAGGTGGGAGGACCGACACTGAAGAAAATGTGGGGGAAGAAAATGAATCCATTGTGATAAATTTGTCCCGGAGACAGTTGAATAAGTGTGAAGTACAGGTACTTAATAGAGGTTTAAATTTCATTCCTAGTCAACAAAGTGAAATTTCTGAGTCAATCATTGATGTTAAGCTATTTGTACGAAATATTCAGCTAAAATTAGATTATGGTTGCAATGACGCAGGTGCGGTACCACAGGTTTTCAAACCTACCAGTACATATGTTCCTTTATTACATCCTGTGTTAGAAACATTTTCTAGGTTGATTGAAAATGATTTGTATAAATATTACAATGATAGGAACAAAGCCGCTAAGAAGTTTTATAGGAGGAATAATTTAAATTCCGCACAGAAACAAGCATTAGACAAATTAAAAAATGATAGTTCTATTATTATCACCTCTGCAGATAAAAGGGGGATCCATTGTGATAATGGATATTGCACATTATAAGGAGAATGTGAATCAGTTATTACATGATACCAAGGCTTACAGTAAATTGCGAAAAGAAGATGTTGTGATGAAAGTTTTTAGGGTACATGCTATGATTGCAGATTTATTGAAGAGCAATGTGATTGATAAGAATACTTCATGTTTTTTGAGAGTGGTGAACCCTTTGATACCAGTACTAAAGGGTCTCCCCAAAGTACATAAAGAGCCACACGACCCCCCGATGAGACCCATAGTCTCGGGGCAAGGTTGGCTGACGGAACCATTTTCCCTGTTCGTTGAATACTACTTAAGACCTGTGGTAGAAGAAAATCCTTGTATTTTAAAGGATAGCAAGGAATTTTTGCTACAATTTTATGAGTATATCACTACACTGGAGGAAGCTGATGAATATATTTTTGTTACTTTTGATGTTAATAGCTTATTCACAGCTATACCTAATGACAGAGGGGTTACATGGGTCATGAATTATTTGAAAAAACATACATCCTTGGATAGTAGATTGGTGGATTTAATGGCTCTTTTTTTAGAGACCATTTTGGAAAACAATGTTTTTATTTTCGATGGGGATATTTACCTACAGAATGATGGCGTGGCTATGGGCACTAGCTGTGCCAATAGCTACGCCAACATTGTGATGGCAGACTGGGAGTATGAACAACTATTTATCTCTGACTTATTTAAGAAACATGTCAGCTTCTATAAAAGGTTCGTAGATGACCTCTTTTTGGTTTGGAGAGGGAATGAGATTGAGTTAAAGGAGTTTGAAAGTTTCTTGAACAACTCGGTGGACTTTTTGAAGTTTAGTTCTAGCTCATCGAGAGATTTTGTTTCTTTTTTAGATGTGAACATCATGAGGTCGAGTAATGGGATTGTGAACACTTCAGTTCACAGGAAGAAGTGTTATAGGAATACACTCCTACACAGAGATAGCATGCATCCCATGCATGTTTTTGCTAATGTAGCATTGGGGCAATCGATGAGAGCGTCCAGACTGAACCCTACCCTTCAGGGTTTCAGGGATGAGTTGGATGGACTCAGTCAGAGGCTATACAATAGGTCCTATGATAGGAGTGAAATCAAGAAAGCTATTGAAACTGTTTTTGAATTAAGGGACACTGTAGCCTGCCCGTATTTTTCTAGTAGTTATAACGAATATGTTCCCAATAGAAGGGATTTTAGTAGTACCTTTAAGAATTTAAGTATACCCATATATTATACTACTGATGTAAGTAAGATTAGGAGAATTATTCAAGAACGGTGGGATATATTGGAGGCAGATGAGGAGATTGTGAAATTAGTAGGGAATAGACCTAGATTTCAATACAAGAACAAAAAGAACCTGAAGAGGCTGCTTTGCCATAAATCCACCTCAGAACAGAGAATGAGGACCCATAATACCATCCCATGTGGTAAATGTAACCAGTGCAGTTATATTAATATGAATCATTCTTTCAAATCGCCCAATATAGAAAAGGAATTCTTTTTCATGACAAATACCGATTGTAGGAGTGTTAATGTGGTATATTTAGCCTAGTGTGAAGCATGTACTGCGTTCTATATTGGAAAGACGAATAGAGAATTTAGAGTCCGGATAAGGGAACACATAAATCACATTAGAACTAGACAGGAACACAACGCGCTAGCTAGGCATTGTATAGTAGCAGGACCTTTACACACCTTCACTTTCTGCGTATTACAACATATTGAGAACAATCCTAGAGGTGGTGACTTGGAGAATTTTACTTTAGAGCTAGAACTCAGGTGGATTTTACGCTTGAGAGCAGATAGCCCACCTGGTCTTAATGATAAGATCAGTTTACAGACTATACTAAAAAAACGCAGATTGAAAAAAGGGATTATGAAATGAGGAGCAGGAGTCCATTGTTTATATGATGGACAGTGTTTTAATGTTTTATACATGTTTTATACATGCTATACACATGTTTTATACATGTATTTATTCTTTGTAATAGACAAAATGCATATACATATATTTATACTGACATTTGATGTTTCATCTTATGTAATATATGTCTAAATTGTACAGTTAGTATTTTGTATTTTTTATTTCTTATGAATATTCATTATGTCTTTGCAGTAAGTTTTTCTAGTTTTAATTGAGCATGTAATTAATTCATCAGTTTTAGATGTAAGTAAATGTTTGAACACTAGGGGGTTAATTGAATGTAAAATATATATAAAGGACTGGTATATGTGGTTTTGATACAGTCTGATGAAGCCAAGGAGGTGAAAGTGCTAACTGTACCTGAATAAAGAACGTTCGTTGTTTTTACAAGAGTTTTCAGTCGCTTCTTATATTTTAAGAGTTTCTTTTTTGAATAGTTGTGAAGCCTACGTGGTCCATTTACCGTTTATGAGTTTGTGGACTTTTAAGATATTTTATTACTTGGTAACGGACACGCTACTCACCTGGGGCTGCATTATTTTTGTTATTGGATTATTTGCATATGTCTGTGTATGTGGCAGCCTGTTAGTTCACATGATTCTTGTATTTGGTGCACATCGCACCTGCATGTTAACTTTCTTTGTGGTTCTCCTTCAGGGCCATGTTGTTATTAAGTGCTCATGCTGTATGTAAGATAAATGCTCAGATACACATACATTATGTATGTAGACAATTCCCCCTCCACCTCCAAAATAAGTTGTGTTTGGCAGGTGGTGCTGGCTACTGTCTTTAACCTTGGGTCATGACTCCAGTCCATGTGCCAGCCTGAAACCATGGCAGTTATATTACAGCACTGCTCTTGCCCAGAGATATAACATCACTGAACATGGTGGGACTGATGAAGCATGGGTTCATTGCCCCAATATGTCTGGTGGATCTCTGCAGTACTCCCCTGAGACAACTAGCAAGATATATGTGTCATCTCTCACGCTTCATAATACGATCATGCAAGCATAGGATCAATAGCAGACACTGTGGTTACATTTTACCATCAGCAGACATTGCAGCAGCACCACAGGAGATGTTTATGGATATCAGGACCCTGATAATGTACAACCAGTTTGAGCCCTCTGTACAATGAATGGAAACAATGCACTATAGTACCGGCAAGGCAGCAATATCTGGTCAACAACTATGGGCCTTGATGTTCATAAAGTGACATGCATGAGTAAGCATGATGTATGCAGTGTTCATATAAGGCTATGCTAGTCAGTGCATGATCTGATCCCATTGTACATCAGACTTCACCTCATTACAACACGGGAGGGAGGGTGTTATGGATAATTATCATCATTGTGTAAACAGAGAACAGCAGGCACAATAAGACAAGACTGTCAACACACATTGGGTGCTCAGAACATATCACTGGGGCCTCATGTGGGCACTGCATTAGTTTGAAAAATAAAATTATTTACTTATGTGAGCAGAACAGGATGCCACTATATGATATTAACCGGCTGACTCTCTGCTCATGAGAGATGGCAGGGCTTAAGAGATCTTGTGGCAGGGATGGTGTGCAACTTCATAGCATGGACCTTGATGGAGTTCACTGCTGGGGGGCTTGTCTACTGCTGGAGGTAGGCACTCATCTCCATGCATAATGAGGAATGACTGGTCTTCTGGCAGCTCTAGGGACAGCTGTTGAGTGTGCAACCTGCAAAGGCCCATGTACATATCTAATCTATGTTCACACCCTACCCTGCCCATGGTAAACTCTGCCAGTGTCATCATATCTGCCCAGAATTGCTGTCATATGTATGGTGGTGCTAACTGAGGTGGTGTATAGCAACACAGATGTCAAAAGGCCACTCAACTCATTATGGCTGAGCTCCATGTCCACAGGGAGCTCCCAGTGATGCTAGGCAGCATGTTCCTGAATGCCATGCAACACATTTTCCAGCTCCATTCTAAGCTGTGTGGCAGCAGACCATACCTGGATAACAGTTCTGCAATCCAAATGTTGTATGCATGTTATGGGAGAACTGCTGAGTTTTCTCAGCATTGGATACTCCTGTGTTACTGGCCTATGGTAAGTATGTCCAAGGAAAAACATTGCATGGCCCTGAGGCTGTTTTAAACACAGGAGGAGTACTTGTGGGGCTGTCAGACACACAAGGTCTCTACGCCAGAGGGGATGGTGTGTGGTCAACTAGTACAGCCGTAAGATGTTTAGTTTTTCTGTAGAGGTTAGCTCTCTACCCAGGAGTGAGCCAGCTAAGAGTATCACTGTGTCCTCTGAGTGACATTTTCTATGTATCTTGGTATCATTGCCATGACTTGCCAGATGCATTCTTTTCGGTAGGTTGCATATCATGTTGACATCAGACCATTGTAGAACTGTGATATAGCACAGATGCACATTGCCTGACCCATCCAAGGACATCTCTGAGTGGGTGCAGGAGGATAGGACTTAAAAACAAAAAAAAGATGGCTGCCTTAATAATCACCCCTCCTGGCTGACCCTTGACCTGCATATTGGCTGGGAAGGAGCTAATGACTGGCAAGCAGTAGGGGCAAAATCTTGAAAAAAATCCTAGGGGTGGACACTCAGTGATCACAGGTTTTGTGCAAACTAGAGAATGAGTGCTTTCTTATCTTTATCAAGAATTGTATCTGTTTTTAGTTACTAAGTTACCACACTTCTTCTCAAACACACTCTTCAACAGTTGCTCTACATCTGGGTTAAAAATGAGTATAAACAAGAGCTACAGAAAGCGTACTGAATTAAGTGTCCAGCATCTTAAAATATGTATTCTGAGCAGTCCTTCAGAGTCCATGCCTCTTAGATGAAATTGGTAGGGCTGCTGTAAGTGCAAAAGTTATGAAGCTGGAAGCATTTTTTAATGTCAGTCAGATGAATAAGAAATGTGATGACCTTTATGTCTGATTTGGTTTTGTTGAAGACTCTTTTATAGGTTCCATTCCAACAAAATCTTTCAGCAGAAATAAAAAGCTGCAGGCTGCAGTCTGGAAGTTAACAGCTGGTGATGCTACAGGGCTAAACAGGGTTTCATGAAGAGCTGAGGTTTTAGGTAGGAAATGGCATTACAACAATTTGTATAAAAAACACAGGTATATGGGTTGAGTCTAAAAGAGAGCGACAACATACATGTATGGCTAGTTTCATTAATGCAGTTGATGAGGAACATAGTTCAAATCTGCTGTGCTTACTGAACTCCATTATCCAGGAACTCAGATTTCCCTAGATTTATTCCAGTAGCACTGAGAAGCATGACTGACAGGGGTTATATGTGAAGAGCTGTAAGGCTAATGAAACCAGGCAGGCAGTGTGCTTTACTTGTTTCTAGAATTTGCTTATATAACAAACAATCATTGAAAACTTCCATGGTAAAACTGTGACATTTCTTACTTTTTGATATCTCATCTAGATTGTTTGCACTCTGTGATCACAAGACCTTTATGCTGGCTATATAGCTACAGTAATACCAGGATTAAAAAGCTGAATGTCAGACCCTTGACTGAGGAGAAGCATTGCAAGAAGGAGAAAATGGTTGATGAGCAGGATGTTATTTCCATAGGACCATGATGAGTGTCATATTTAGAACTTTCATTTCATTTATTTATTATTTTTTATTTTGTTTATTTAATTTATTTTGATCACCGGGTTAGTACACTGATCTCAACTGACCAATTGCAGGCACAGCTTAGGTGAAGGAATTCATAAAAATTAAATAAAACATGACTAATTCACAAACATTAAGCAGAAGGTGCTGAGTCCAACAGATTGTTTAAACAATGAGCAACTATTATTAACAGAGGAGAAAAATAAATGTTGATTAATTTTAGGAGGGAATATGGGAGACAAAGCAGCAGGTGAGAACAAAAGGTAGAAGTAGAATTTGTAGGTAAAGGAGGAGTTAGGTGATGTGAACAGTGGAAAAGCATTCACTGTTAAAAGTCTGAGAAACTTTTAATGCTGAAATGATAAACTCTTTATATTACATAAGATAATCCTATAAACATTTGATGCTTTGCACCTATAGATGCCAATTTTATTAGCCAACTGTAAACAGCATGTGAACGTGCAGCCAAGGAACTAATACCCAGCACAAGAGGCTCACGTAGTGTAGTGAAGCGTATCCAACAAATGAATAGCGAATCCAGTGAACACAACAGGTCCATGATAAACACTGGTAATGCACTAAGGATCGAATAATCTTAGACATAAACCCCTGGTTTCATAGTTTCATAGTATAGTACTAGGCTATCTGCCCTGGGGCATTTGTAAGCCTAGCCATAGTGATGTGGCTTTTGCCACCCCATGAAATGGTACAAAAATGTACAGATAAAATCTAGAATACTGTGCCTCTGTCTAGTAGTGACACAGTGAAGGTCCCCTTATATAATAGAATTAGTTTACTGTGCCTCTGTCTAGCAGTGACACAGCTGTGACCCCTGGGGTAAACTTACGATCTCCCATCCATTCATCAAGATTTCTCTTGAAGAGATTCAGTGAGGGGCTCTGCCTAATATGAACTGGGATCCTGTTCCAAAGCATGGGAAGCCTCTGGGTTATGAATCTATCCCTCCAGCATGTCCTATTCATACTTGTGCCGAGGTTTAAGTCTTTAGTTCTCGTGGTCCTGATGGATTTGGATTTTTTGAGGTGGAGCATGTCCATCAGATCCTGATTGGACATGGCCTTGTATGTCAGGCAGAGATCACCTCTGAGCAGGCGGTATGCTACTAAATAGAGCTGAAGTTTCTTTAGTCTGGCAGAATAAGACATATGTTGGAGACCCTTGATCCTTTTGGTAAGGTAATTTTGTGGTCTCTCCAGCTGTTGCAAGAGCCGGGTGAGGTACATACCAAATGGGGCATTGTACTCAATCATGGGTCTGATGAGGGAGGAATATAGGGGTACAATGACATCCTTGGATCTGGATGTGAAACCCTTCATGATGAGGTGTGCAAGGTAGAATTTTTTTCTAACCACTTTGGCAACGTGGGTGTCAAATGAGAGGTCGCTGTCTACTTGGGTCCGTAGGTCTCTGATTACTTTTTCCATACTCAGTGGGTTGCTGTCTATGTGATAATTTGTGGGTACTTTGTTTTTTCCAAAAGGGATAACTATACATTTTTTGGCATTTAGTTTAAGGCCGTGACTACGGCACCAGTTGTCCGTTTCAGTGAGGCCTTTTTGTAGGATGTGTGTATCTGCTGGTGTATCGACTATGGCACCTAGTTTGCAGTCATCTGCGAACTTTGTCAGCTACAGCCCTCCCATGTTTGCTTTAACATCTGAGAAATAAATGCCGAACAAGAGGGGTCCCAGGACAGATCCCTGTGGGACACCACTTGTGACTGGCTTTGAGTCTGACATTGCTCCAGCGATTTTAACTTTATGGGTTCTGTCCTTTAGCCAGTTTGCAACCCATCTAGTGACATAAGGGTTTACTTTTAAGCTGTTTAGCTTATCTATGATGCCTGAGTGGGGTATTGTGTCAAGGCCTTAGCCAAGTCCAGGTATGCTGTATGGACTGCTTTGCCCTCATTAATGGCTCTAGTGACTGTTTGAAAAAAGTCAACCAGGTTTAAAAGGCAGGATCTGCCCTTTACAAAGCCGAACTGGGTGGGGTCAAGCGTCTGTAGGTCCCCTATGTCTCTGTTTATGAGTTCCATAATGATTCTTTCCATAGCTTTGCAGACCAGGCTAGTCAAGCTTATGGGGCGGTAGTTTCCAGGGTCTGTAGAGGCACCCCCCTTGTGGAGTGGGACCACTGTTGCTGTACGCCAGTGTTCAGGTACATATCCCGAAGTAAGGCTAAGGTTAAATAGCATTTTTATGTGTGGGTTTAGCTCCCTGGGATACTGTCAGGTCCCATTGATGCTGTGTTTTTTGCTTTGTTTAGGGCGGTTCTCACTTGGACATCTGAGATGACAGGGAGATTACATTCAGCTGGGATAAGTATTTCTTCTTTTGGGGGTGAAGGAGGCGAGAAATTTGCATTGAACCTATCAGCCAGAATGTTAGCAATATCTGTGGGTTCAGTGTATTTTTTGTTGTTGTGAACCAACTCTGAGCATATCTGAGGGTTTCTGCCCAGGTTTCTAACATAGCTGAAGAAGGCTTTGTGGTTATCTTTAGTGTCCTTAGCGATTTTTCTCTCAAAGTTTGCCTTGGATGTTTTTATGAGAGAACGTAGGTTTCTGCTAATGTTGATCAGAGATGTCTTCCCTTCATGGGATTTCGCTCTGACGTGCAGTAGCTTCCTTCTTTTGTTATACAATTTGCTTATGGCTGAGGTCCACCAGACAGGACGCTTACATTTGGTGGAGAGGGACTTGGATTTGTTTGGGATTGCATGATCCATGCATTCTTGGAGATGTCCATAGAAAGCATTTGTGAAGGATTCGGCATTGTGGGATGTGGTATCCACTGGCACAGTGGGCCTAAAGGATACCATCTCAGTCTTAAGAAGAGTGAAGTCTGCTTTTGAGAAGTTTTTCACTGTGGTCTTTTGTGCTGGGGGTGGAGGTGGGATATGTATATCCAGGGTGATTAGTTTGTGGTCAGATCTCACTAGTGAGCGGTATACTTCTGGTGTGGAGCATTTTGTCCCCATGTTTGTGATGATCAGGTCTAGTATATTATCTCCCCTAGTGGGAGAGGTGACTAGTTGTTCCAGTGCATTTGAATTTATGAATTCCAGGAACCTTTGGGCTAGGGTATTAGGGCTAGAATAATGTACCCAATCTATGTTTGGGTAGTTGAAGTCTCCCAGTATGATGGTATTTTGTGATACATTCATATCCTCCAATGTCTTCAGGAAGGCTGAGTGGGGTTCTTGGGATTGGGAGGGGGTCTGTAACATGCTACCAGTTGTATAGCAGTTTTGCCTATGGTTAGTTGCACCTGTATGGTCTCTGATGCTTCATGTGTTGCTACTAACCTGGAGGTGTGGGTGTCCTTCTGAATATGGACACTCCCCTCCCTTTGTGGTTCGGCCCGGGTTTTGGGGCCGAAAAGCATGATATGAGGTATAGCCTGGTAGTGCTGGGGTGCTCTCAGGAGCCTTGAACCAGGTTTCAGTTACTGCACAGACGTCGATGTTCTCCATGCTGAGGAGTGCATCAAGTGCCTGCATCTTGAGATTTAGGCTTCTGGCATTGAGCAGCATTACCCTTAGTTTTATTCCATTTTTGTTTTCTAAGGAGGTGGGTTTGTCTTTTGAGCCTTGCTTAAAAAGGCACTATGGGGGTGGCAAGAGCCTTAGCCAATATCCAGAAGCCCAGTGGTGACAGGTGTAAGCCATCCCTTGCGAAGCAGCGTGGCTTGTCCAATATATCATCCCAGGCAGACAGACATTGGATCCCCTTAGAATGGCACCAGTACTTGAGCCAATTGTTAAAGCTGATCATCTTGTCTTTGTATTGTGGTATCATTCTTGGTGAGGGCAAGATGCTGCTCAGGGTCAGGGTCATACCAGCCCGGGCTACATAATCGGAGACCTCCTCTATGTCTCTTTTCATGTAGTCCAGGGAGGTACGTCTCAGGTCATTCACACCAGCATGGACAATGACGGAGTCATATTTGTACTTGCTTTGGAGTGACCTGAGTGCGTGTGTTATGTGGCGGATCCTAGCTCCCGATAGACAGCTCACAGTCACCTTCTCCTTGTTCAGCCTGGTCAGTGGGACATCAGTGTGTCTGACTATGGAGTCACCTATTATTAGTGTATCAGGCAAGGTGTTTGGCCTTAAGGGCTGCGATTGGTTGACACACTGATTTATTGAAGTATGTGTTGCATGTGTTTTGTTTTGAGGTGGTGGATTTTTGGATGTCTGCTTTGGGAGCCTCTGTTGTTTTGGTAAGTTTTTTATTAGAGCCTCGAGTATGTCTTTGTGTTTTATGTGTTTGGTTTGCAGTTGTGGTAGGTCTATGTGGGACTGGGATTGTTGTGTGTGTGATTGCCATCTCCTCCTGTCTGGTCATGCCAGCCCTGAGTTGAGAGAGTTCAGCCTCCAGTTTGGCTATATAGTTGCATCTCTCACATGTAATTGTGTTTGTTGGGAGGAGGAGAGGGTTGTCTGTGTACATGAGACAATTGTAGCATTGTCTCAAGATGCCCAGATTGACCAGCTGAACTGGAGATGGCGCCAGTAATCTACCACTCGACATGCTAGAACAGTATAAGGAGTGGTATACCTTTAAGGGAAGTGGGTATTCACAGGGGTGGTAAGTAGATGTAGTGCTTTACTTAGTACGAGAGTGCTTACTTAGTAGAGAAGTATTGAGAACAAGTGCTAGGCTTATAATACAGTGAGTATTCTGGTTATACTAAGAGTAGAGCTTCCTTAAGGGAAAATTTGAAGAGCAGACTTGGCGGAGCCAGAAAAAGTTTAACCTTGTTTAACCAAGTTTAACCTTGTTTAAACGGTGCTGCGCTATCATGCGACATGAAAGCCCGCAAACGCGGATTTTAAACAGTGAACTACAAAAGAGCTAGGAATGGTCCCAAACAACCAATTACTACAGCTTCTTGTGCTGAGGTCACTTCCCCCAAGGACAGGTAAAGCTCCAATATTTGTGCAATAGTAAAACAAGACTATGAATCACTAGTGTAATAAATAAAATGAACTTTATTCCAAGTACAAACAACTGGTTAAGTGCTGTCATCCCCTCAGGACTTCATCAGAACCAGTAAATGCTAAATATATGCCCATTTTTATTAACCCAGCATGTTCTGTAGATAGGGCAGTACAGTGCTGTAGCAGTTAGAATTGCAACATCACAGTGCTTGTTTCTCCAGTTTGATTTCCAGCTAGGGTGCTTTCTTTGCAAAGTTTGCATGTTCACCTTATGTCAACTAGGTTTTTGTTGGGGTTTTCAATTTTCTCCAAAATCTAAGAAACATGCAGGTTTCAGAAATGATGGTACTCTAGATCATATGAATGTCTCTTTCTTTCTTTCTTTCTTTCTTTCTTTCTTTCTTTCTTTCTTTCTTTCTTTCTTTCTTTCTATCCTGCAATGGGCTGGCATCCTATTCAGGTTTGGATTTCCACCATGTCATGCTATAGTTCCTCCCTGACAAAAAACAGAATAACATGGATACTAAGAATGAGTGCATGAATGAATGGAAAATGTTTAGGAGACATAACGAACTTTTAATTTACTTATATTTTAGAAAGATACTTGGTAATCTAGTCTCTTAGTTCTATTAGAGTATAACTGCATTCTTGACAACGATGGGCCTGGTGAAGTCTAATTAAATTGTGTTTTTCATTTTGGTAAGCTGTTTTCATTTTATAACACAAGATTCTTCGTTGAAGGTAAAGATTTATTATACCTGGATACTGCAAAACAAAATGTCATTAAATAATAGCAGTATGCAGTATTTCAGAACATTCAATTTTGAAAGACAGGTTTATACAGGTTAAAAGATGAACTTTCCATGTTCATATGCTAACTGCAGAAAAACATGTATTTGTGTGCACATAGACATGTATGCTCACATCTCATTTTATTGATTTGGGTTCTAGCTGACTTTTAAGTCATTATCACATCCAAGCCAGTACCAAATTAATACATCACTCCATTGACATTTTTACTGGTTGACTGGTTGTGTTGGCTCCACCCTTCCCTCTACAATATGCAGAGATCATAGTCATTAGCACATGCTGTTATGGGTGCCACTCTACTCACAAGTGTATCACCTCGAAATGTATTTTACTTTCTATGATAGGATAGTTCAGTGCACTGCATAGTGGACACAAACTCAGGTATGAAACATAATTCATATATACCTGTTCATTTCTAATTCCTTGCAGAAGACTCAGTTCCTCGAGTTTATAACCCCAATTTGAGAGTTCATTTACCTTTTCTAGCAGTGTGATCAGTCATACAGCTCTTTGGTGTCTAAAAATAGTTAAATCAATCACCTTTGAGTAAGGTACGGTTTCAGCTGAGTTACATGTAAAGTGAATGCTTTATAAAATAGTTCTGTCAGTGCAACCTCTTTATTTTATTTATTTATTTATTTTTATTTTATTTCAGTTTGATGACTGGGATAATCCACTGGGCCAGGAAGAGCCCGTTTTTAGTGGAGGTCCGGGGAGAAAAGTTCCACATAATATTGACAATTATACAAAGTTTTTAAATAAAGATAAATACAATAATACAGAGTTATAAAATAGTAGAACAATGGAAGCATGCAAATGATAAGAAATTAGTTAAAAGAAGAGTCATATAGTCTAAGTAATATTTACAAAGTATAGGCACTGTAGGTTCATGTACAGAGAAGATTGTTTATGGGAATTCAGAGTTAGAAATCAGAAGAGAGAGAGAAAAAGGAGAGGTAAAGGATGGTTTGTAGTGGAGAAAGGAGTGGGTTCTAGTTGGAGTAAAACAAATATAAATAAATTGGAAATGAGCAGGTATATATGAATTATTTTAATGTATATTTCAAGGGTATATATGAATTATGTTAATATATATTTCAAGGGGGCAGTAAGTATGCACTTTTCTGGTTTCACTAGATAAGTTAGTGACTTATGTCCACATAAGTAGCCAGTTGCATCATTGCAGTTAAGGTCTATCAGAAGATTGGACTGCACAGGAAAAAACATAACATAGCATCAGTTGCATCTACACTGGATTGTCTGTCTGGGGTTATTAAATGTTTGGTGTAAACTCATCTTAAGTAAGTGCATATGAAAGTGGTCACAAACCTATCCTTTCATTAGCTCTTCAATCAGAGCTATAATAAGGGTGGCGAAGGGGGCTGCCATCCAGGTATAAGCTGTTAGAGAGCAAGACTGGCACTATGGAAGAAGTCCTGAACTCTGGAGAACCTTTTTCTGTCACCTTACTTGAGTGGGGGAGCCAAATGGGGGCAGTGGCCAGAGCACCAGTTGACCCAGCTACAGCTCTGACTTCATTTTCTGTTTGTGAATACTTCTCTATATTGGACAAAAAGCTGTTTATATATGCTGTTCCCTTTTACTTCCCATCCTGCACTTGGTTCTGGACAGTTTTAAGATGCCTGCATTGGCATCTACTTGTAGTATTTTTACACACCATGGGTCAGACTATGGCATAATTGTTTCTGAACTTAAGCCTTGTTTTAACTGTGCAAGAGCTTTTTAATGTCCATCAGATGATTTAAACTCTAAATCCATTTTCATTAATTCCCACAGTTATGAAATATTGTAGGATGGTGCCTGTTGAAATTCTGCATTCTCTAATATGATCTTCAAACGAGAAATATGAACTGTCTGAGGTTGCAGTATCTCTAAGTGTTTCCCCTACTTTTACATACCAAAAGCATTGGAGGTAGTATATATAAGCTGCAGGGATTTGAAGAGCACAAGTCATCATCATCAGCCCCCCTTTTCCCATTTTTTTCTACATGGGGTCAAGGTATTGTGTTAACTGCCTCCAAATCTCTCAATTCAGTGCCATACTTCTGCCATCTTCAACACTCATCCCTGACTGTCGCAGATCTTCTTTCACACAATCCATCCACCTCTTTGCTGGACGACCTCACTTCCTCTTACCTTCTTCCTGTTTGTCCCACATATTCTTCACCAGATTGTCTTCTGCTTTTCTACACAAGTGCCCAAACCACCATAATATGTTCCCTTTGATTTTTTCTGCAATTGGTGCTACTTTGGCTTCTGCTCTTATGTCCTCATTTCTTCATCTGTTCCACAGTGTGCATCCTATCACCTTTTTTAGGCACTTAATTTCCATCACCTCTAGCTTCTTCAATTGTTCTGCCTTTACTGCTCAGGTTTCTGTACCATACAGTAGTACTGGTCGCACCACTGTCCTGTACACCTTACTTTTCATCTTCTTTGGCATTCTTCTGTCATAGACTACACCTGATACTCTATGCCAGTTGGCTGCTGCCCCTCTGATTCTAGCTTTCACCTCTTCATTCAGACTACCCTTCCCTCAACTATTCCTCCCAGATACTTGAAGCTGTTTACCTGTTCCACTATCTTCCCTTCTATCTCTATTCTCACCTTCTTCTGATTTCCCCAATTTGCTGCCATTACCACTGTCTTATCTGTGCTTAGTTGTTTAGTGAAGAGCACAAGTAGTAGTTTATTTTTATTGATGTCAGGGCTCACAGGCTCTGGCCTCACACTTCTTATAGGGAGTTATTTTAAAAACTTGAGTTGTTTGCCATTTTTTTTCATACTTACTTTTTTGACATTGTTTGCAGGAGGCATGACATATATGGCATTTCTATGTTTAGGTATTTGATATTCCCTAGTCAGAAAATGTGAGACCTGGGGGCAAAGCCTAGATGGCCAACTGATAGCAGCACTTTTTCAGAGCTCCACAGAAATAGTCCAAAAACAGGAAAATAATTATTTTTATTCATCAAAAACAACAAAATTTGGAAGATAAACATCTGAACTTCTAGTATATCCAATTTGAAGAATTTTTTTCGAGATTTTCCTGTCAAAACAACTTGAAGATAATCTTGCTGTGTGGAAATGAATAACTCAAAGAACACCCATTCTGAAACTACACTGAAAAAAGAAATACACTTGATGTCTTCTACTCATCAGGAAATGCCCTTGAAAATGGATGGCTTCAAGGATAATCTAGAAAATTTAAAAGAAAACTGACAAAAACAAACTGAAGTCTTCAAAGAACTACTGCAGCAACAACAAACTAAAATACCAGACATGGAAACTTCCCTTTGTGACATAGAGGGAAGATTAAAGGAAACCACAGTGAATTTCTGTTATAGGAAAACAACTGGCTAATCAATAAGATAGATGACCTGGAAAACAGAGAAAGGAGAACAAACATCAGGATTTTTGGTCTTCAGAGAGAGTTGAAGGTGAGGACATTATCTTAATTTTAAACTCATGGCTAACAGAAATATTACACTTAAAAGAAGGGTACTCCAGTGGTATAGAAAGAGCCCATAGAGCCATAGGAAAGCCAATTTCCTCCTCTCCTGCTGTGCCTCCTAGATCAATTGTGGTAAAGTTTCTATCATACCTAGACAAAGAACTGGTTCTTAAGTCAACCTGGAGGAAAAGCCCATTAAAATATAAACAAAGTCAAATCAGATTTGACAATAATTACTGTACCAGAGTATTGGAAAAAAAACTCCTGGACTGGTGTAAAAAAGAAGAAACAAAGGACTGAAACTAAAAACATAACACCCACAAACTCTCTCAAAGAATCTACTAAAGTTTGAGGAACATATTATAGAAAACTAAAATGTATGTATGTTAATCTACCCATTTAATTAACCTAACCATATAAATATTCTTAATAGATTCTATATAGAACGAAATATTTCTAAAACAATGACTAGAAGTGAATAGAAAAGTCTATATCATTAATGAAAGTGTTGTGTGTTCTCACATCTGGGTATGAATGCAATATGTGTTTTCTTTCCTGTGTGTATTTGTATGTGTATATATGTGTAATTTTTAACAATCTGAAGTAAAAAGGAAATGACCAAAAGATAATATGATGCTAATAAGTGTTGTATAATGAATGGGAAGCAAACAGGGTTTACTTGAAATGTCACTGACTAGATTAATTGTATGTTGCCTAAAGACTGCTTGTCACAATAATTCACATCATGTTTTGTGCATAGACAACACATTTTATAGATCAAATAAAGAAACCTGAACATAAGAGAAAGGAAAGACATGAAAGAAAAGATAAGACAGAAAGGTATGAGACAATAGAGAGGAACATAAGAAATTGGGAAGGTCAGCATCTATATTATTTTATAACAATAAGAAAGAAATAATAACAAGAGTAACTAGAAAACTGGAAAATACTAATAAATCAAAATAATTGTGTGGAATAAATAAAAGGACCCATAGTTAAGGTTCATTTTTTTGTATATACTAAGTGAATACCAGTCTAACTAATCTGAAGGAGAGGAAGAAGGGAAAGAAAACACAAAACAAAAAAAAATGAAGGAAAGAAAGATAGGAGGGGAATGAGAAAGGAAAAGAAAGAGAAAAATAAGAAAAGAGAAGGAATAAGGAAAAGAGAGAAAGGAAGGGAAAAGGAAGGGAAAGACATACGGAAATAAGGAGAGTAAAGAAAGCAAGAAGAAAAAGGAAGAGAGACACATTTTCTATTGAGGCGGACACACATATATGATTACAGGGGGTCTATGTTACATGTTCGTACATCCAAAATGTTGAACATTATATGATCAAGACCAAATGTTCGACATTTGGATGTTCGAACATAAAAAAAAAAAAAATAAAACAGAAAAAAACACTATAACACCCCCCACCCCCTACTTAAATATACCAACTCCGAGTCCGCACTTCAGTGCAGAAAAGGGAAATTCTCCCTATCTGCACTGTACGGTGCATTAAAAGTCTATCTATGAGCACTCAAAATTTTGAACGTTTGGTCTCTACCATGTAACGTTCGAAATTTTGAGCATTCGAAGATTTGACAGGTACCCGATTACAGCAATTTATAGTTAAAATTAAAACTTAAACAGAATTATTTCATATAACATACATTAGGGACACAACAACAAGCTTAAACAGTACATGACTACTTGAATTCACAATATGCACCTAAATGTATTTACTGGAATAAGTATATATTCAAAATTTTGTTTCTGATTCAAGAATAATCACACATGAATCTGTATTATAATGATTATCTACTTTATTTGACTTTTATATAAAAAGTGTTAAAACTCACAATGTATGAAAAACAAATGAGTGTTCATTAACAGATATTATTGCTTGATGACTGTGTTACAACAATGTTAAAGTATTAGATGATGCATTTACGGTGATTCATTCTCATACAAAGATATTACATATTTGAGAAAAGACATACATAAACTGAAGCATAACAAAGTTCCACATTTAATCAGAATTGAAGAAAAACTATTAACATGTTTTACTAAAAGTTGATTTACTCTTATAAATCTAAAAGATCTCCAGTGAATTAAATATGAAGCACAAAGACATTTGTCTGTTAAGACATGAGGGATAATTTGATAGATTTTTTTTTGTCTGTCAGATTAGGAATGTATGATAGTTGGAATGTTGAAATTATGGACCACATTGTTAAAAATAATTCTTCTTATGTTACATTTTTTTCTTCTATTATGGCCTGAACTGAATTCCAATCTAAATGTGTCAAAAGAGAAATCCAATCTAGTCAAGATACATAAAAATGGAAAAAACTTTTATCAACCAAAACATTATGAAAGAAGTCTGGGTATTATTATATGTACTAGTAAAATTGAAATTCAGCAAAACATATTGACTTAACATTACTCTCCTTAATCACTAATGGTCTAATCACTAATGGTCATCCAAAGAAAAGATCAAACTTATTAAAATATTTAAAATTAAATAAAATACAAGTAGTCTTTCTTTAAGAGACTCACTTCAAAAAGAATGAAAAACATCTATGGAACCCAAATGAGTATTTAATGTTAGCTCACTTATCATATAAAACAAAAACTAGAGGAGTAATGATTTTATGGAGAAAAAATAGTATTAATCCTCAAGTCCTTTATAGTTATGAAGACAAAGAAGGACTTATAATGCTTGTTATAATAAAATTCAACAACAGAATTTGGACACTAGTAAATGTATACTGGTTTCCGGGCATAGGAACAGGAACAGTTAAAAAACATTTAGATCTCATTAGTAAAACATATAAAGGTAATTTGATAATAAGTGGTGATTTTAATTGTATTCTAGATAATTCTGAGACCACTAACAAGAGAAATCTATGTCTTGCAAAACTACTCAAAAAATGGAATGAAAACCATAATATAATAGACACATTTAAATTCAAAGAAAACAACTCATTATGTTCCCATCAAGACCATAGATTTAATACTCAAACAAGAATAGATAAAATTTATGCTTCCCAAGACTTAAACATAAAAATAAATAATTTTTCAATAGTTCCATGTCCACTATCATATCATAGAGCACTTCTCCTTAAAATCCAAGTAGATTTTAAGAAATTAATACAAATGACAAGAATACAATCATACATCACAAAATTGAAAGAATTTAGACCTTGGTTACTTATAGAGCTACAATTTTTTTAGATACTAATTATTCTGATGAGCTCAATATAGTTATGATATGGGACAATTTAAAAGCTTATATATATATATATATATATATATATATATATATATATATATATATATAGTCAAATTCTTTCATGGTTCAAAAAAGAGTCAAAAAAATGGGGATCAGAATTGCTCAACATACAAAACCAACTCTCAAAAATAAACAATGATTCAACACATGTACTCACTAATAAAAAAAATAATGGATTAAGTAAAAGAATAATGAAATTTTAGCACAAAAAACTAATTTGTCATTAGAAAAATTAAAACTAAATTCATATTCTGTATCCCCTAAACATATGCACAATCTAGCAATGAGAGCCAAAATGCAGTCTAGAGCAAACAACATTACTAATATCAAATATGAAGGGAAAAAAGGTATCAGATATAAGGGATATACTAGATGCCTTCAAACATCATTATACTGAACATTATAGAATTGATGGAAATCAAACAAATAACTTAAATTTAGAATAAAAATTTAATATAAATAAAAAATACCAGAGAAGTTAAAATTAGAACTCCAAAAACAAATTTCTCATAAAGAAGTTATAAAGAAAATTAAAGAAAGTAAAAATAATAAAGCTCCAGGAACTGATGGTATTATAATCGAAATA
This sequence comes from Protopterus annectens, assembly GCF_019279795.1. Classification (NCBI taxonomy): domain Eukaryota; kingdom Metazoa; phylum Chordata; order Ceratodontiformes; family Protopteridae; genus Protopterus; species Protopterus annectens. The sequence goes on from NC_056725.1 coordinate 1,563,072,287, forward strand.
TATGAAATCTTCCCATCAACTATAACCTCAATCTTTCATAAAGCCTTACTTGAAGTATAAACACAAAATATAATGCCACCATCTTGGAAATACTCATGAATCACTCCTATAATAAAAGAAAACAAAGATCCAACAAAATGTAGCTCTTATATGCCAATATTACTACTTAACAATGATTACAAAAAATCTATGATAAATATTATAAATGAAGATCAAACAGGTTTCATATACAATAGATATACATATGATAACATACAAAGAATATTAACTCTCACTGATATCCTACATAGAGAAAAACAAGACTTAGTAATTGCTTTAGATATAGAGAAAGCCTTTGATTCTTTAAAATGGAGCTATTTATTTAAAGCACTAGAACTCTATGATTTTTCTTCTATTTTATTGCTAAAAATATATACAAAAATAATCTAGCATATGTGAAACTAGGTCCTTTCACTTCTGAATCGATAGCACTAACAAAAGGTACAAAACAAGGCTGTCCCATGACTCCTATATTATTCGCACTAGCTATTGAATTATTTGCCTCCTCAATACACAGCAATCCCAAAATAGAAGGTATATATATATATATATATATATATATATATATATATATAGAGAGCCAATACAATTCCAAAATCATGTTATTTGCAGATGATATACTTCTTACCATGACCACATCTAAAAAATCTTTAAAATAGTTGGAAATACAAGTTGAAAATTTTTATTAAATTTCAGGATTACATTTTAACAAAACAAAATCAAATTTCATGATAGTGAATAAAAAAAGTGATCTTCTGGTAGTTGATAATCAAATAATTGGCAGGGGCAGCTCTTGCTATAGGACTGCAGGACTGCAGCCCTCCCATCTAGAAAACAAAAAAGTAAAAGTAAAGAAACACAAAAATAAAGTAAAGAAAACATGTTACAATCACTGCAATTCCCGGAAGTACTCTGCACATGCACGGGAACACTCTCAGACTGCTTTCTCAGCAGTTTAAATAGGGGGAAAGGCATCTCTGCCCCGCAGATGGCCAGCAGTCTGTGCGGTGGTGATGTCACAGAATGGAGGCACTTCGGACTGCAGCAGCAGGCTGGACCAATCAAGGTACATTTAAACTAGCGCAGCAGCTAATGAGGTGCGCTGGACCAATCACGTTTCACTAGGGCTGCAGCTAACATACAAAGGACTTCATTAGTGCAATTTGTTGTCTACAGTATAGGGCTCAATGGATATCTTAGAGGACTGGATTTCTTGGCTCAACGGATATGTGATGCTTGGGCTCGTCTGCAGGAAAGAGATGAAAGTGTGTGTGTGTGTGTGTGTGTGTGTGTGTGTGTGTGTGTGTGTGTGTGTGTGTGTGTGTGTGTGTGTGTGTGTAATGCCTCAGTTGCTATATACTGGTGGCTAGAGAGAACTCATAGTAGTGTAGTAGGGAATACCTCAGGCTTGAACCCTGTACCTTGTATGCAGGTGGCAAGGGCCTGAATTCCCTACCCACCACCATTTGTAAAAAAAAAATGTGCATATTTTTGCCTCATATTTGTTATGTTCTGTTCCTCATAAAATCTGTGGTTTCTATATTTTTGTTAGTCAGTCAGTGGTGCAGGGGTAGCATTGTTGCCTGGAAGTTACAGCTTCTCTGGTTTTATTCTTGGCTGGGGTGCTTTCTGTGTGGAGTCTGCATGTCCTCCCATCTTAGTACAGATTTTACCTCATATTTGTTCTGTTCTATTTCTCTTTTCCTTACACAGTCAGTGGTGCAGTGCTAGCATTGTTGCTTAACAGCTACAACTTCTTTGGTGTGATTCTTGGCTGGGATGCCTTCTGTGTGGAGTTGGCATGTCCTCTCATCTTACAAAGACATGTGTCTGGAGTATTTCTCCCTGGGCCTGTGCTGCAAATTGGCTTTTGTTCCAAGTCGGACTTTCCTGGTTAACAAATGTTAAATACAAATGACAGGTATTTGAATTTCAGACTTCATATTCTTTAGAAAGTACATGGTAACACAAAACCTTTTAGTCTAGCAATTTTCTAAGTTTAGAACATGGATATTTGAAATTTGTCCCTATTTTTTGGACTGTATTCCCCCATTATTGGCTTTGTCCAGGTTTTTTGTGCTAAGGTTGAGAGCTATGGTGAGAACTGAATTGACTAAATGGTAGCCATTTAAGTTTCAGTCTTCCTCTTTTTCACAAAACAGCTGATTTGGCATAGTGGTATGTTGCTCTGACTGTTTTGAACAGGGTCCTGGGTTCCAGACTTGGCAGTGATATGTCTGGTGGTAACACAGCATTTTATTCTAGCAACTTTCCAGAATTATACAAGCAATGTTTAAAATGTGTCCCTGATTTTTGGGCTTTTGTCTCCCCCCCAATAAATGCTGGCTTTTTCCATATTTCTTGAGCTGCAAAGTTCAGAGATACAGCTGAGTGTCAAATAGATTTTACAAGGCGCTGAGAGCTGCAGGGGGAACAAAAGATTAGTGCTGCTTATGCTGAGTCTACTTGTATTGTTAATAGCACAACAGGTAGTGTACTTGCTTTTGATGCAGAAGGCTGTGGGTTCTACTCCCACAGTAGGTAGATGCATTGCTGATACTGTACTGTGTTGTAAATGGGGGTGGATGCTGCACTCCTTTTTGGCAAAGATACCTAGTAACTATCAACCAGTTATCAGTTTGCCATCTATTCCCTATTTCAATATTACTAGCTTATCATTTTTTTTAATGCAACATAAGCAATTTATTCCTCAAGAGCAACAGGCACTTTATTTGTAGATGAAACAATGAAATATAAAGTTGTTTGCTAGCAGCAACCTCTTCATTAGTTACATATTTCTTTAATGTGGAATTATTTAGATGACTTTTACTACTTCAGAGATTGTGCATATTTGCTGATATTGGTGGACTGTAGAAGTCTGAATAGACTTTTATTATGGGAATTTTCGGAATTGGGCTGCTTTGTCATGATTGGTGCATGCATTTTGTTTCATTGTTTACTGGAAAAATGTTCAAAACAATAAATTTGAAATGCCCTCTAACAACTGTACTGTATTGTACAAGGAATATAATTTAATACAATCAGGAAGGCGTATCAAAGAGCAAGTGTATGTTTCATGTGCAAGGGGCCTATGATTTGAAAACAGCCCAAAGTTAATCTTTATCTGCCACTGGCAAAATTTATTTTCTTCAAATGTGGGTTTCAATGCTGTTTCAATGAATGTGAGTTTCAAGGGCAGAGAAGTTTTAATGCCAAGTCTATTTTCATTGTGAGACTGCATTGCTTTGTTTAGCAGATATTTATTAGTGTTTGTGCTGTAAAATGCAAAATAAAACTTTCAAATGAAATCCAAATCATTGCAGAAGTAAAGCAGTATGCACATTAGTGTTTATGGTAAGTGGGGCGAAATAACCAAGGAATAGGGCACTGGAATGGCTGTAGGGGAGAGGCTCCATTCGACTATGATTTTGTGAGGGGGGAAGGGCAGCAAACTTAAGACAGCCCCGGCTAAACTATTCCTCTCAACTGTCCAGATTTTTGCAGAATTAATAAATTTTTGCTTTTTATTTTTGGTTTGTTCCTCATAAAATTTGTGGTTTTCTGGCAAATCATTTAAGAATGAAGTCACTACATAATGACAGACATTAAGTTTCAGACATCGTAACCTTCAGAAAAATGCATGCTAAAGCAAGACCTGTTATTCTATCAACTGTCTGTTATTCTATTAACTGTCTTATATATGTACAAGAGCAATTTTTAGTACTGTTTGTATGTTCCCCCAATATATTTGGCCTTGCCCAGATTTCCTGCATTAAGAGGTTGAGAGGTACGTGCAAATAAATCGCTTTATAGAATTAGGACTATCCAAACCTCTCAACTGTCCCCAATTTGGGCTCAAAATGTTGATCTCCCCCTAATAATCTCTTCGCAAAATAGCAATTTTGGAAGAAAATGTGAAGGGTTTACAATTATAAATAACTGTAATGATCAAAGTTATAGATTACTTTTATTTTCAGAAATGCATGTAGATTCTCTAATTTTGTCAGCTGCTCAAGTTAACAGTACTAATATTAAAAAGGTGTCCCTTCTTTGACAGGTTCCCAGCTGTATTGTGTGGCAATTTTATATTTTTGCATCACATTTTTGGTCCGTTTTTCATAAAATTGTGGTTTTCTGTCAGATTAGTGGCAAATCATTAAAGACTGAAGTTAGAAAATAATGGCAGACATTTGAGTTTCAGATTTCATACCCTTCAGAAAATTCATACTAATGCAAGACCTACTACTATTCTATTATATTTGTAAGTTTATAAGAGCAATATTTAAAAATGTTCCTTATTTTTGGGCCTGTGACCCACTTTTATGTATGGCTTTGTCCAAATTTCCTGCTCTGAGATTGAGAGGTATGAGTGTCAGAGCCATCACCGTCAGCCAGAGACATTTCAAATTATGACATACTTGTTGCACCCCACTCCCCCATGTAGTGACTCTTGATGTGTCCAAGCAAGGCAAGGAGCAGTTATGCAGTGTAAGTGTGCAGACTATTCCCCCATCCAAGGGGGGCACAAGTACGACAGTGGCTTTTCATCTGTCCTTGATTTTGCAGAATGTTCTGGTTTTCTGTCTTATCTTTATACTGTTGATTTATGCTTCTTATTATTCAGAAAATGCATGCTGTCACAGTGCCGTGTTGCTCTGTGTTTAGGTAGCAATGCTTTAATGACCATCAGGTAAGCTTGTTGGAGATTGTAAGATGCAAGTAAGTTTTAATAAGCATACTGTTAAAGAATTACCAATATTGAAAGCCTTTTTTGTTGCCATGCAGATAATATTTACATAACTAGATAATGTATAAGCCTTGGGTAATGAAATGCATATGACAGTATTTGTAATAAAGGGCAGGATTACAGTATTTTCAGAAGTTCATAACATTTTGTTGGAGACTTGCAGTCATCTTTGCAGGCTTTACCCATAAACTAAACAGAATGCTAATCTATTATGTGTGGTCCATAACTTGTGCAGTGATCCTTTAAGCAATTTATCTTCAGCTTGTTTCTTGTTTGCTGTTCATTTTTTACTTTGATCATGTCTTCCCCATGAAACAAGTAGATAGTTTTTGTCAGGCAGCAGGTCTTTTTTGGATAAGAAACATTTTTACAAGTGGGGGTATCACAGATTCCTACTTTCAGCATGTTACTTGGTAATTTTATAAACTGAATATAAATTATAATTGGAACTGCACTTCAAGGAGAAGTGATTTGACTTGAGTGCTGCTTGTTTTTTAATACTTGATTTTGACTGGCATTCCAGTAATGTATTTAAAAAGTAATTTATATTTTCATGCCTCACAACCTTTGTGTTTCCATCTAGATATTAAATAAGCTGTCATGCACGGAAATATTTTTTTCTTCTACACTTCATTTTGTCTTGATTGGACTCTTGTAATGATGGTTTGGCATCTAGGATGGCGTATTTAAAGTTCCAGTTGTTGTGGTTTTGAGCATAGCTCCACCCCTGTCTAGTTGGCCCCACCCCTTCACATTGGCTCCACCCATTCAGCTGTCTTCTGCAGCCCCCCTTTAATTTGAAGTCACCAGCTGCCACTGATAATTGGTAACCAAGTTTCCACCTTAAACTATTTAGGTATGATACTAGGTAAAAACATAGAAGAAACCCTAACTATAAATTATACAAATATTATAAACACAATAAAGACTAATGTAGTAAAGTGGAACAGAATATATTTAACATTTGAAGATAGATTACAACTAATACAGATGATATTACTTCCAAAAATTTTATATATAGCACAAGCCATTCCTGTGATACCAGATAAACAGTTTTTAAAATAAATAAATACATTATTATTAAAATTTCATTGGTACCCCAACAAAAACAGAGTAGCCCTCACACATCACATCAGACCCTGGGAACAAGGAGGGATTAACTTTCCAGCTGTAGAAACATATATTAAAGCCTCCATTTTTAGAATCATTATAAATTGGATAGATCCAAATTATTCTTCCAATTGGAAAACTGGGGTCTATATTATATAATCAAAAGTTTAATTCAGCGAACGCTGGAAATTGAAAGGGTGTTTGTGGGGTTGTGGTATAGTGATGAGTGGGATATTTGCCCTTTCCTCACTGTAGTGCAATCTTGGAGTTGGAATATATAGTTAGCGGGGGTGTGGGGGGTGCAGCCCCCCACAATAAGCAGTTCAATTTCTAGCATTTTTGCTCATGTGAGCATTTGCTGAATTAAACTTTCAATTATATAATATAGACACGGAAAACTGTACATACTATTATCTATCAAAATGAAAATACCATTTTAAAGAGCCTAATGTTAGATGACCACATATTAATAAACCATGGCATATCATATGTGCCACTTTCCAGTATAATCTAACAAAACCTACTAAATTAAAAATCATAAATGACATGTTTAATGCATTTAGAAGATTTGTAACTTCTAATACACACATAAATCTATGGATGGATTTGTTATATTCTTTCAGTGTTACAACAAACTTTCATAATAAGATACATAGGATGGTTTTTACTACAGGGGATGCGAAAAACTTTATTTGTTGGCAACAATGTATTAACAATCAAAAGGTTATAGATAGCAGCATATAATAAAAACATATGACCTCTCTTCATCAGATTGACTCATACTTCAAAGTGTATTATTATATTCACAAGATCTATGCAGAATGATCAATAATTCTTCCTTCAAAAATAGACCTAAATTTGTAAAACATCTATTTGAAATGATATATAATAATCAAAATTGGGAAAACATAACATCAAAATCATACAACATTTTAATAAATCACAAAGTTAAAAATCAATCAGATTTTTTGGAACTATATTACTAAAGCACATTCAATACATTTAAAACTAAAATATTAAATTCTATTAAATTAACATCCAACATGCAATTCTGGAGAATTTATATGTGGAAATGTCTGCATAGATCTTTTTATACACCCAACAAACTAGCTAAATTTAATTCTTCTAAGAATTTCATATGTTGGAGATGTTTACAAACATGCTAAGCCGATTGGATGCATATTTTTCATGATTGTATCAAAGTTGAAAAATTCTGGGAAGATTTTAGTAACTTCCTACAAGCCATATTTTCAGATACATTTGTGTTATCTAAGACTTTAATCCTGTTGAATGTCAATGAGAATTTAGAATTGAGTAAGAACAATTTCTACTTACTTTGGAATATACTAGCGAATGCTAGAAAATGTATTTCTAGAAAATAGAAATCTAATTCCAAACCATCTTTTGAAGAATTCTTAACACTACTGATTGGAACTAAAGTTAAAGAACTAAGGATTACACCCAAACTATGGAACAACAATCCATGGAAGAAATATTATCCATTATTGAGACATTAAATTTGAACTCATACTCTTCATAATTGTAAAGGGAAAAAAAAAGAATGGAAAATACTCTCTTTTTTTTGTATGACATTATTTGATTGGATTGGTTAATTCTACAATTAATCTTCAGGCCAATTGTAAATATTGTACATAATAATCTTGTTTTAATCATTAGACAATGTATTCATAAGTTATATGATACATCTTTTTGAAAAATCAATAAAAACTATTTGAGTAAAAAAAAGAAAATGTGAGACATTATGAAACAGTCACATCTTTTGTCAAATTCACATGTCTGTTTATTCAAAATTATTCATTCTTTTTTACCTTGTTTAGTAATGTAGTTTTTTATACTCTTTACCCCTTGGATGACCACTTGTAGAATGTGTCATAGTACTTCTGATGCAAATTTACCATCAAAATTTGTCTTTTGTGCTTGATCATTTTGATTCCCGTCAAAATTATCATGAGTGAATCATGCAAGTTACCAAACTAAGACTCTTGTGTTCTGTACTTCTCAGTTACATAATTGACTTACTCCTGAATTCCATGATTTCTATTGAAGAATATTTGTCCTACATAGGATAAGTTCCTTCACAGTATTCTCAAGACAGAAACATTGCCTCTGTCTTCCTCTTTTTATGGTGCCTATTCTTTTAAAGCAAGTACACTCAGAGAGATATAGTTCATATGTCCGAATCCCAAGCTTCCAGTTTTTTGACAAGTTTCTATGAATTTTCATAGTGTTTGATGATTGTAGTAGAGGTCTCTTGATCCCAAAATTGAAGTACAGCTGAATAACTGGTGGTTCAATGGAAGGTAAAAAATATGATATTTGTGAACAACATTGAATACTTTCTGGTTTTGGAAATAATGATGTTTTAATTAGCAAAATATGAAAAATTAGATATATTCATTTTTTTTCTTATTGAAAAAACAAGAAAATCAAAATTGGCTTACTGTAACACATGAGATTGATACTGTGGAATTTTCCTTGTAAAAAGGACAGAGAGAGATTAAACAGCCCAGAATCCAGAGCAGAAGAAAAATCAGACTTCTGATGTCAGGAGCATTTAATTCTGACACCACATAATATATGTGTACACATTGTCAAAATCAATGAGTAAGAGGGTGTTTTATTCTGATCATGCAATGTAGTATATGTGTACACATTCTCAAGATGAATGAGTAAGAGGCATAGGCCTTGACGTTAATACCCAGAAGGTTTACTTTGACAGTGACCCAGAATGCTGGGTCGCATTAGTGACCAGTAGCAGTATCGCCTTTAAAGACACAGATACCATTATAATGTATATATCACATCCGACTTTCTGTGTGACATTGCTGTTAGTTACAGAGATGGCATCCCGACAACAGGTGGACATCTGCATGGCTGTGGCAAAGGTATGGTGATAGTGACTCCAGTGCAGTCCCTAGGAATGATAGGCTGCAGCATGATTTGCAAGATTGGAGAGTTCTGGCTAGTTATTGTCACCTGCTCGGGTCATTCATATCAGTGATGATACATTCTGCAAACATAGCAGGAGGTGAAGAGGGCTTGGTGGCTGGGCATCAATAAGAGGGGAGGCTGAGCAGCAGTGTCTATAGGCACAATGACTTGAAGACTTGACAGAGGAATCATATTAGTGCCCTTGAGATTTTGACATGTTGGCGGAGGGGATGGCAGAGGTATCCATGTTTTGCTTAGTGTTTTCAGGGAACTTCAGGTCTAAATGGAAATAGATCCTTTAGATATTCAAATAGGTCAGACCATATTGTCACAAAGCACGTTAGGTCAATATTCTACCTTATTTCGGCCACAGCCTTGTTTATGTCCAGGTTTAGTTCCTGGATGAAATGGACTGTACTCCATGCATTATCAGTCTCATTCATTATTCTGATCCTGGAGACCTAGGAAACTAGACTGCCTGTCTCACAGGTCATATCAGTATCTAAGATGTGGCCTGATTGATAACACATAGGTGAGAACAAGTGAGGGGCATACTGCATGGGAGGTTGGAGTATGACACTAACATTTCTGTCTATCACTGGTTATTAGCATACACATCGTTGCAGTGAGAGTTTCAAAGGTTATGCTGTGTTTATTGCCTACATGAGTGATTTTTTGATTTCATTATAACGTACATGGTTGGGTGCACCACAGAATTTCATGTATGAAGGATTGCAACCACCAACTATATAGATAGTGTTTTCTAACATGCAGAGATGATGGCTACTTGTCAGGTTTGAGTTTGTTTATTTTTGGGTGATCTTTGGACCGATTTGTGTTCCATGCCTGCATGTTCACAAATTGATTAGACCTGGTATACCACCCATGTTGCTGAATCATGTACATTCCTGTGTCATGATCCCACTATATATCTGATGGAGCTCTAGTCATATGCCTTGCCCTGTTATGTGACTTACAGTTACTGTGGTGCATATGTTATTAAGTGGACCGTTCTTTAATTGCACATGGATGCAGGTGCAGTCTTGTACAGAAGTAATAATCATAAATGCTCACCGTAATCATTGTTTGAGGTTCCCTGATCATAAAGAATGACTGAGTATAAGAATTCAAGACTGCTGAGATAAACAGGTAATAAAGTACAAAGAGCTGGAATTTTTCATTAGTAAGCTGTACAAAAGAGTACCTTCTAAAGTTAACCGGCCTGGAAATTTAGTTTCTAGGATTTGCTTAGCATGTCATAAGTCAGCTGCCTTTTTCTGAGGTCAAAATGTTTAGCATTAATTTGTGCAACTCTTGTTCTTGCTGAGACAGATATTGTGCAGTCTGCTGCCCCTAGCCAATATTTGTATGTTTGTCCAGCTTCATGTCACTCTGTTTTCACTTTACCATATGCACCATTGCATGATTAATGCTACCTACATCTTTGTTTTCCTTTTTTGGTTACATTAACTGCAGAGAAGTGGATTAGTAATTATCTGTGTTATATGCAAAATTATTTTTATCAGGAACACTATCTTATATATGTCCAACCCCAACAGTGCATTCTTTAAGTTTGTTTTGGTGATAAAGAATTATTAAATTGTAACAAACACCTTGCATTGCCATGCTCATTGTAAAGGTTGTACTAGCTTATTGCATTTAAGGATGCAACTTTGCTTTTTCTCAGTTATCTGTTGTTTTATGTACAGAGGACTAGACTTTGCACATGGATACAAATATTTATTTATTTTATGTATTTTTTTTGTGTGTGTTTTTGTAAGTCAGGCTTAAATTAAGTGTTGTGTCCATTTAATGGACTTAAGTAGAATAAACAGAATCTTGACTAGAGACATATTCAAATTAATATCCATGCTGTTACAGCTGCCTTTTCTCTGCTTCAGATGCTCACAAATTAAAAGTTTTATTTATCTCTTATACCAGTGATTTAACTCATTACATATAGGTTGCCTATACATTCTCTGTATGGATTTTTTTCAAAGAATGATAAGTCACTGTCTGATGTGACCTAGAAAGAAAAGCCAAGGTCTTAATTAACATATATTTCATTTTTGTGAGAGCACCCTTGTCTGATTTACGTCCATATTTGTTATCACATGCACCTCCTTCTTTGCTATTTTAATTTGCTTTGGCTGTTTTAACCTTTTTTACTGTAACGTCATGTTTATTTTCATCTTCTTGTCTAAGGAAGGGAGACATGGGGGTAAAAGGTCAAATGGCTTACTGACAACCAGGCTGTACCAAAGACTGCATGCTTGTCTATATCATAATCAAAGAAACCTACATAATTATAGCACTTAGAAATGAGAGGTACTTTTACATTTTTAAAACCTTTAAGGCAAATTTAAAAGAAATTTACAGAAGACATTAAGATCTGGACATTAGTATGGCTTATCATCAGCAAAATGTGGAGCCCTAGAGAGATACTGAATTTGGGATAACCCTGAAACTTGTATTTGGGATAGCAAAAACAAAGGAAACCATCGATTATAATCTTTTCTGCCTAGGAAGAATATAATATGTGGAATGATACACTGGATGCACTTAAATCAGTTCTATGTGCTATATGGTATTATAAGTAACTATGACCCTGCTGAATTGTGCCAACTTTCAACTTCACTAGTTAAAAATGTTTATCTAGACACAGCATTTCTTCATCCTGAATCCATCAGGAAATTCAGTTGTATATTCTGGTTAACTGCAATCAATAACCATTAAACTTACAAGAATCCCAGTTTGGCTATTAACAGGGATGTTCTTTGTATAGTATATTTTACTTTCTAGATTCTTAAATAAAGAGCCAAACTTGCCTTATGGGCCATCATGAAGTCACCTCTAAAATAACGGACGTCCTGAATAAATCGTGCTGTAGTCATTTAACTGATTTAATTTGCTGCTTCCTATGTGTGATACATTTTTAAGAAAGATTTACCAGTGTTGCATACAGTGGAGCTGTAACTTTTCTAGAATAAAGTGAAATATTCTTACACTGGCAACAAGAATTTCAAAAGCTGCTTAATTGTTGATATTGTGTGTTATGGATGCTTCTTTGTTCATTTCTTTTCACAGGTGTTGTAGTGATGAGGGGTGTTGGCTAAGATAGTGATTACACTACCAAAGTCCATACACTGTCAGTTGTTACAGCCTCCTGTGACATGGTGTTAAGCTGTACTACACTGAGTGTTTGTCTTCTGTAACGTCAGCTGGTATTTCACACAATTAGCTCTCTGCCCACAACATTTGGTCTATGGTAGTCTGTCTAGTCTTACCAAAAGTTCACGCTCTAATACTCTAGTATTTCCCTAGTTCAGGAACAGTGGTTCTTATCTGCAAGGTTTTATTTAATCTGTTTTACAGAGTGGTATGTAGCCTATATCACTGAAATGTAACCAATGTTAGCAAAGTGCAATTGCCCTTCACCCTGTTATCTGAAAAGCTAAACTTTCAGGATTTTCTGCTGTGTGTCCTCAGACATCCTTTAAACTTTTCCCACATTTATTTCCTCATATGACATTATTTATATTGGGTCATTTGTGCCTTTTGTACCAGGTCAGATTTATTTTCTTGTTTCCGCTATGATAGCTGTGCAGACTCATACTGTTCTCACCTGTATCTATCTTGTGCCCTCCTGTGGTCTTCCACCTACTGTTACCACTGAGACATGTTTGGGCACCTACCTATTAACTTACCCACCCTGTGGTTCACTGTATAACACTTCATTTACTATTGCAGATATATAAGTGTCCTTCCCATTCTTTCTTCCCACTACCTCATATCTTCTGTTCTGCTTTTATTTACTTTCATTTTACAAGAAATCACATTTGTACCTAAACAAAATTTAGCTGTTACTTTTACTATGCACATTCCCAACTTTCTCTTCCTACTAACATGCTTCTCTTCCAAACTTCTTGTACTGTGCCTTCTGCCAGTTTCTCTCTCTTACTTAAGTAAGTTTCTCCACATGCTGCACCTTTGAATATATTTAAGTCATCACACATTCACAGCTCCTGTCCTACTTTTACTTCCCTTTCCTCCTTACTTTCAGCAATGCTTGTCACAGTTACTCACCCACACCAGACAATGTACAGAACTGTGAGCTAGGTTGTCTGCTTGCAAAGTACTTTAACAGATCTCTGATTCTTACTGTTATGCATGTACACTATTCCCCAGGCCTTGCCACTATTCCTTATATAGGCATTATGGACATACTTCTAAATCTGAATATAAATCCTTATATCGTGTGATAGATAGCTAATTGGTTGTTTGACAGAACATATGTCACAAGCATCACTGAAAGCAAAAAGTTAATAGTGGTGTACCATAGGGCTCATTGTTGGTCTCTCTCCTGTTTGGCATTTATTTCTCAGATTTTTGGGCCAACATTCCTGTCCTGCAGTTATCCAAGTTTGCAGATGACTGTAAAATGGGTGTTGTTATGTGATCTTCCACTGACTCACAGTTGTTGCAACATGGGACAGACGGTGCAAGGACAATGGTCACAAACGAAATGTGAAAAATTATAGCAGATTGCATTTAGGTAAACAAACATTCTCACATACTATATAGGTGGCACACCTTGCCAGTCAGACACTGTTATAAGTGAGATAGGCACTCCAAAGTAGTGCAGTAAGCCTTCTTTCTAGCTCATCTAATTTCCACAGACATCTCCACCAGATCCAGAGAAGTCTCAATTTCCAGTCTACTTATTTCTTATCAAACCGATTATTGAATGTTAACACAAGCAGAAACCTATAATTCGAAGTGGAAAGGGATGATGACGAAAGAGGGGAGAAGCTCAAGAAAGAAGGAGAGACTGGGATTTTTGGATGCAGATCCTTAAACAGAATAACAATAACCGTACAGAATATTATATTCATAATGTAGCAGAAAGTATTCTAAGAACTAAGCCAACACAGGAATGGAGAAACGAGATTCTGCCGATAGGGATGACTGCAATTAGAGATACATACCGTAGGCAAGAGGGGACTGGAACTTATTGAGAAAAACTGGCAAAAGAACCAAGGTTTTGGGAGCAAATAATTAGAGAGGGAAAGGTAATAGAATGTGAAGATGCCAAGAATTTATTTGGACTACAGTCTAAAGGTTGCCTTCCCTATCAAGGATTGATTCATAAGTTCATAGGTTTATAGGTAGGTACTAGGCTATCAGCCCAAGGGCCTATGTAAGCCTAGCCAACAAGGTTCCATGGCTTACACCACCCAAGAAAGATATTTTCCTGTGCCACTGTCGAGCAGAGACACAGAAGTGATCCCCGGGGTCAAGGGAGCTCGCAGAATTTTTTACAGTGGGGTGCAAACCCAAAGCCCCACCCATGCAGCCCCACCCCCTCTGCCCACACAGCCCCACCCCCTCTGCCCACATAGACCCACCCCCTCCATGCACGCAGCCCTACCCCCACCCACGCAGCCAATCCAGTGTCCCATTACTTGGCTATTTCTCCCCATTTGTCATAGACACTGTTCAAATCTCTCAGTGTGCATACTGTTTTATGCTTTCCTTCTACAATGCTTCCTGATATTTGGATTTTATTTACAACTTTTATTTCAAATTTTATAGCACAAACACTGATAGACATTTACTAAACCTAAACAAAGCAATAGTCTTACAATGAAAACAGACTTAGCATTAAAACTTTTCCTTCCATAAGTTCATAGGTTCATAAGTTGATACTAGGTTATCTGCCCTACGGCATTTATAAGCCTAGCCAGAGTGTGTTTGGCTTTCGCCTCCCTTTTAGATTAGTTAAGGTCACAGAAGATAGCCCTTTTAAAGTTAGTTTACTGTGCCTATTTCTAGCAAGGACATAGAAAAGATCCCAGGGATAAACTTACGATCCCCCATCTACTCGTCAAGATTTCTCTTGAAAAGGGTCAGTGAGGGGCTCTGCCTGACATGGATTGGGATCCTGTTCCAGAGTGAGGAGAGCCCTTGGGATATGAATCTGTCCCTCCAGCATGTCCTATTTATTGCCGTGCTGAGGTTTAAGTCCCTGGAGCATGTAGCTCTAAGGGATTTGGATTTCCTGAGGTGGAGCATGTCCATTAATTCTGGGTTGGACATGGCTTTATACATCAGGCATAGGTCGGCTCTGAGTAGGCGGTAAGCAACTGAGTAGAGCTGGAGTTTCTTTAGCCGAACTGCATAGGGCATCTGTTTGAGGCCCTTGATCCTCTTGGTGAGGTACTTTTGGGGTCTCTCCAGTTGCTGCCGGTGTTGGGTAAGGAAACTCACATTCACTGAAACAGCATTGAAACCCACATTCAAAGAAAATGCATCTGGCCAGTGGCAGGTTAAGTTTACCTTTGGGCTGTTTTCAAATCATAAGCTTCTTGCACAAATTTTTAGAACCATGCAAAAGTTCTTTGATTCACCTTCCTGACTGTATTAATTATAGTATATAATAATTGAATTATATCCCTTGTATAATACAGCACCACTTGTTAGAGTGTGTTTTAAATTTATAGTTCTGAACATTTTTCCTTTAAGCAATGAAAAAATCATATGAACTAATAATGACAACCTGTCCAATTCAGAACATTTCAACCATAAAGGGCCACTCAAAACGTATGTCATACAATCCACCAATATCAATCAATATGCAGGATCTCTGCAGAAGTAAAAGTCATCTAAATAATTCCACATTAAAGAGATCTGAAACCAGTGAAGAGGTTGTTGCTAGAAAACTTTATATTTCAGTATTTCATTTACAAATTCAGTGCCTGTTGCCCTTGAAGAATAAATTGCCTGTGCTACATTAAAATAAATGGTAAGTTGGTATATTGCAATAGGGAATGGGTGGCAAACTGAAAAACAGGTTCATAGTTATTAGGTGTCTCATCCAAAGGAGGACATACTAAGAACTGCAGTACCATACCCCCGTAAAATACAAATGTACATGCTGTATGAATAGAACTTACAGTCCTTTGCATCAAGATGCAAGTATGCTACCTGCTGTGCTAACACTGCTTTAAAATTCTGTACCACAATAATGATACCATTTGCTAAACAAAACAGTTGCACATTTTAAGCAGACTTAGCATGAGCAGCAGTAACCTTTGCTTCCCTTGAAGCTCACAATTCCTTGAAAATGCACTTGAAAATAAATTCCACCTGTTAGAGCTAACTAGGGCATTTCTCTCTCTCTGACTCTGTCACACACACACCTCAACTTCTTAGTGCAAGAAATACATAAATAGATTTTTTCAAAGTTACAACTGTAATCTCTGTGTGAACTTGGTGCTAGTTTTTGACAGAAATGTATAAAGGAACTCATGGCTATGTATATAGCTGAATCTCTCTGTACTGAAGTATTCCCTACCATGATGATGCTTTAATAACTAGTGTGTTTGCATTCAGAAACGGTTACAGTTTTTATACTGAATTTTATAGCTACATGAATTAGAAAATAACCAATTTCCTTTTCAGAGCCTAAGCTAAAAAGTCCACTCCTTACAAGCACTGCTTCCCCTGGAAAACATCTATATATGCATCATCACAGAGACCTAGTTCAAGACCGATGACAGCACTCCTTTAATGCAGGATTTCAATACCTGCCACAAGTTCAGGCCTATCACCCGAGATGAAAAGGTGATGGTGTCTACATATTCTTAAAGAACAATTCATCTCCAGACTTGCTAGGTGAGATAATGATGTGGAATTCCTCTACATCCAATTTAGCATTAACAAAACTCCTTACTGTGTCATACCTAACTATAGGTCCCCTCTATGTACCCCATCAGTCCATATCTCCTACCTAACTAATATGGTGTCCCTGTGCATTAAGCCAACACCATTATTCTAGGAGACTTCAATCAACTACTCCTCTATTAACTGGGAAACTTGTATATCCATGAGTATGTATTCCCAGACAGTTATGGATTTCATCCATACAGGATATCTGGATCAGATAGTCTGTACCCAAACAAGAGAGAGAAAATCCTGGACTTGGTCCTTAACAATATGGGACAACTTTAGTGTCCACCAACTGCCACTTCCTCCCTGTTTAACTGGACCACAAATCAGTCACATTCATTAGAAGACTGAAGCCAAAAGCATCTTCCAGTACCTCTGTTTTCAGAGATTATGCTAAGGTTAAGCTAATAAAACTAAGCAATGGCCTGAATTATGTGGAATCCTTTACTGTCAAATCCTATGCACATGTAAATAGCTGCATAAACACATCTATCCCCCTCTGAAGTAACTAGAAAGCCACATTTAAGAATAATTTCATTTAGTTGAACCCAAATATAAACAGGCTCTGTAATAAAAGAAAGCCTATTGCCTGCAAAAATAAATTTAACTCTCAAGATGCTAAAGGCACTCTTGTTAAACTTAATAGGGAGTTTGTTACCCTGATCAAATCAATGAAAGCCAGATATGAGGTAAAAAATAACCAGCTAGGTGAAGGGTAACCAGAAAGCCTTTTTTAACTATGTTAGAAACCTCAGAAACAATTTGCAGCACTGCACAGAATAATAGTAAATGATTTTAAATTCCTGGACATAGGCAATTTACTAGCAGACAAATTTAGTTCAAACTTCAAACATGTATGTGTGTGTATATATAGCAGAGTGGCCAGAATTCAATATTTTGTGCTCAGACATCATAAATTTGCCCATACACCACCCAGCTAGCTACCACTTAAAAATATACTCAAAAATCTGCCCTTAAAACTTCAAAAAGGGACACTTGTTTAACTATTGCCGCTTATAAACCATGAAAATGTTATTTTTAGTGGTGCATTTCTATCAGGTATGTATATTTTGCACTCTACACAGTTTAGTCAGGTCTAACCATTCTAAATCTTAGAACTATAAAGTTTCTGAGACAATCAGAAAAAATTTAAATTAAAAATTAAAAAATTTTGCTTAGTGGCAATCACCAACATTGGGATCAGTCCCTTAACCCAGATACTTAGTATATGACAACGATTTCCTCTCTTTAGAGGTTGTCCTCTGCACCTTTACAAGTCCTTTTGATAAGTGTTTTTGTCATCTTCGATGCCCACTCTCCTTTTTTATGAATAATCTATTTGATAGATTTTACAGGCAGAAGGATACGTCTTGACACCCATACAGATGGACAATATAGTTACGACTGCTGAATCCTACACAGATGCACTGTATAAGCACTTACACAAGTGCATGGATCGTGCTATCCCAAACAGAACCAATATGCTATCCTCCAAAAAAAGGAAGACAATCTGGTGGTCCCCTGCCATAAACAAACTACAACAGAAAGAAGAAACTGTTGCAAAAGAGAGTAAAATCCCGTGAGTGGAGGAGTTCCCTGGTCAGCCTCAGTAAGAAGCTGAGATCCCTTATAAGATCCTCCTAAGCTAGCTACAAAACAAAATCGCCACTGATTCTAGGGACAACCATAAAGCATTCTATAGCTATGTCAAGAATCTCAATGGCAACACCCAGATCTGCTCTGAGTTACAGCACAACGGCATGAAAATTACAGAACCAACTGATATTGCCAACATCCTGGCAGATAGTTTCAGTGATAACTTTACCCCCCCCCCCCTCTCACCCCCCTAAAGGGCCCATATCTATACAGGAAGAATGCAGAGTCCCTGTAACCACAACTACACAGGTAAAAGCTGCACTCTGTAAAGCCAAAAACACAACATCCATGGGACCAGACACCATCCCAGGCTGTGTTTTACACGAACTTCAGAACGAACTGGCTCCCCACCATAGCACCATGTTCAATCATAGTCTCACATCAGGCTTTGTGCCCACTGAATGGCACACAGCAACAGTTATCCCACTCCACAAAAGGGGGAGCCCCCTCTGATCCCGAGAACTATTGCCCTATTAGCCTTACGAGCCTGGTCTGTAAGGCCATGGAATGTATCATCATGGAACTCATAAACAAAGACATTGGTAACCTCCAAACTGTGGACCCCACCCAGTTCGGGTTTGTGAAAGGCAGATCATGCCTCCTGAACCTGATCGACTTCTTTGAGGCAGTCACCAAAGCTGTAGACGAGGGTAAAGTGGTTCACACAGCCTATCTAGACCTTGCCAAGGCTTTCAGAACCATCCCCCATTCTGGAATTATAGCTAAACTCACTATGTATAAATCCCTACATCACAAGATGGGTTGCCAGTTGGCTCACTGACAGAACCCACACTGTAAAAGTTGCAGACTCCAAATCTGACTTCAAACCAGTGACAAGTGGAGTACCACAAGGTTCAGTCCTGGGACCTCTCCTGTTTGGTATCTACGTCTCTGAAGTACACAGGCCTTTGGCTAATGAAGTTCATAGATGACTGCAAACTAGGAGCCATAATTGAGTCCCCAAATGATGTGGACATCCTACAGAAGGGCCTCACTAAGACAGATGGCTGGTGTCAGAGCCATGGTCTCAAGCTCAATGCCAAAAAGTGCACTGTCATCCCCTTTGGTAAAAACTCTGTACTCGTGAGCTACCACATAGGTGGCAGTCTACTTAACGCTGAATGTGTGATAAGAGACCTGTGTGATAAGGGAAATAGTCTCTCCTTTGATAATCACATCGCCACAGTAGTCAGGAAATCCTTCTACGTGGCACACCTCATCACAAAAGGGTTCTCATCTAGGAAAAATGAGGTCAATGTTCCCCTCTACTCGACACTCATTAGACCCATTATAGAGGACAATGCCCTTTTGGAATGTACCTCACAAGACATCTGCAGCAGCAGGAAAGGCCACAGAAGTACTTCACAAAGAGGATTTCTGGCCTCAAGCAGATGCCCTATACTGACCGTCTCATAAAACTCCAGCTTTACTCCATAGCATATCGCCTACTCCAAGGTGATCTCTGCCTAACATATAAAGCTATGTCAAACCCAGAGCTGTTGGACATACTGCCCTAAAGAAATCCCAATCCCTCTGAGCTGCATGCTCTAGGGACGTAAACCTTGTCACCACAATAAACAGGACATGCTGGAGGGATAGATTCCTGTCCCAGAGACTTCCCATGCTCTGGAACAAGCTACCCATCTATGTCAAGCAAAATTCCTTATTAGCATTCTTCACGAAAAATCTTGATAAGTGGATGGGAAATAGGAAACACACCCCGGGATTCACTTCTGTGGCTCTGCTTGACAGGGGCACAGGAGAATAACTTTCTTGGGTGGTGTAAGCCAGGCAACCTTGTTGGCTAGGCTTACTTAGGCCCTTGGGCCGATAGCCTAGTACCTACCTATGAACATAATAATTCTACACAATCTGCTTGCAGGAGGTCCATTTAAAGGGGATAATGAGTCTGACTGGAAATCCCTGAGAACTCTTGATGCCCTTATATTTTATCACTCTCAAAGACTCTTCTTTGTGCAGTTACCTGTAAGGAGGAGGCATTATCAAAGTGAATAATTTTGCCTAGGTAAATCATTTTGATTTTATCTCATTTGGCACATAAAACAGTCACCTTGTCTTTGAGTTTAAGAAACAGTAGATTAATAGAACATGGTACAATGATATGTGGGCTCAGTCTAGTACCATGGTAGCTGACTGAAATTCCTAGACAGTGACAGACAGTATTTTATAAATAAATGAAATATGCCATTGGCTTCTGATTCTATCACATTTCTAAATATTCTAAGGTTATATTTGGAACAGTACTCCAGAGGTTCTATTTGGCTCAACAGTTTATTGCTCTGGTTCTGACCCGTGGAACTCCCATAAATATAAAAGACTGAATATCCAAGACAGCTACTTTACTAAATGATTCACTCATGGCAGTCTTTGCCTCAGAAGATTGAGATTCATTAAATTTCTGCATAGAAATTAATGTTAACTTAATTTTGAAAATAGCTGATGTTGGTCCAGACAGCTCCATATCTAGTTTCAGCCAAAATGTGCATGCTAAATCAGCAGCAATCTCAAACGTATGAGCAACAGCTTCATTTGCAGTACCAGGTTGAAGTGCAGGCATACATTGTTTCATATAAGTTTTAATTCCAAATGTAAGAAATTTAGAAGTTATAGCCTTTAGGGAAGATTTGTCTGGAGACTTAAGAAAACATACCAAGCACTAGCAGGTGTGGAAAAACAAACCAAGTAATAATAAAAACTAGTTTTTAGACCATAGAGAGAAGTAAAGCAAAACAAATCACTGGTCACTACCAGGAGTATGCCTGGAATTCTCTACTATTCATGGGTTCGGCGACGTACCATGAAAAACAGTGGTAGGTAGAGAGGGGGACAAACTCTGTACAATGTCAATGCTGAATCCCAGCAGAGAATGGCATGCAACAGCTATCTACTTAAGTTGTTTCAGGATCATAAAACTGAAGTTAGTCATTCTGGGTAAAACCCATGTGGTTTCATTGGAGGTACTTTAATACATCTTCACCCCCCCCCCTCCAAACAGTTGTTGTCCTTAATAATGTCATAAGCTTGGCAGTACCCTTCTTCCTACAAATCAAAATGTCTGAAATGTATTCTTGTTTGTGTGATTCTGACACAGTCAGCCTAACCCATTACAGTGCATATAAATCTCAGTGGTTTCTTTACTGTATCTAAAATATATAAATATATATATATATATATATATATATATTACCATTTACTGTACCAGTCTGGCAGATATCCATGTGACTTCTTTTCTAGTGCAGAGCAGTCAGCACCTGCAAAGAATATGCATGCTTCAGTAGCTCAATGGCTGTATTTCTGATATTAGCCATCTACCTTTTTTAAATGAATGGTTTTGCCATTTCATTTATTTGAGTTTTATAGACATAGACAGTGATTGCCCTATTAACTGCTTTCTAAGAATTCCTTTAAATTTCTATGGGTTATTTTTTAAACTTTGTTTATGTGATGAAATAACCTGTATGGGGGTGGGCTGTTGTTTCATGATGACTGCTTTGAGGGCCTGAATTAAATTGTTCTGTATCACTGGGCAAGGTAACTACCTCCAGAAGGCTTTGCTTACTTATTTTGCATTGGTTTTATTTATTTGTTTGTTTGTTTGTTTTTTGGAGCATAGTACCTGCCATTCATTGTCTGGCAGTTTAGATTAGAGGATTAAGGCTATGAGCTGCTAGCAAGTTTCACCTTGTTAGTCCGTGGTTTGATTCCCTCATTCCATGTTGACTACTGTGTCACTGCGACTATGTCACTTTACCTTGATCACCCCCTGAAAACAGGCTTGTGCTTAGTGTGTTTTCTCCATTAGTAAATAAATAAAAATATGTTTGCCTACCTCTATATATAGTGCATACCCCCCCACATACACACACACCTTCATTCAGATGCCTTACTCACTCTGAAAAGCGTCCCATCTGTTATCTTCAGTGAAGTCCTCCTCTCAGTTAAAGTAAACCCATCACAGCTCCGTTTCAGTGCTCGCTGATCTGACTCCATCTTTCCATCTTCAGTCCTCCTCCTCGCAACTAAAGTAAACCCATCAGAAGCAGCAGAAACCATTTGTTTCAAATTAATGCAGCAGAAACCATCCATTTCAGTTCCCGCTCACAAACCTGAAAATATGTGCACTGCGTGATGATGTCAGCACGTCCATGGCGCAGATGTGACTGGACTTGAAGGGCATTCTTAAAGAAGAACGCCCTAAAAAATAAACTTTTTTTTTTTTTTTTTTTTAATTGAAAGAAGATTAACTAGTCAGCCGATTCCAGGGGGGTGCAAGTGTGCCCCCTTGCACCTGCCTGCGGGCGCCCTTGCCCGGGGTTTATTTCCTTTTTCCCATCCACTCATCAAGATTTTTCTTGAAGAGTGTGTGGAAAAATACTGAAGTCAACATATTTTGTATTCTGTATTTAAAGGGTTAAGCAGAAAAATGTTCACTGCGTGCAAACTGAAATGTTCTGGAAAATGTTGATCACTGAGGAATGCAGGAGTTAATCTTAAACTGCTGATAAAGTTAATGGTGCAAGAATAACTGTGGTACTGGCTGGTAAAAACAAGTAATCAAACTATCAATTTTAATGAATGTTCTGTGTGCTACGTGTATGTACGTGCAGGAGGGTCTATATAAGGAGAACTCAAAGTACAAGTAACCAGACTGCTGGCATATTACTATCATGTAGCAGATCTCCATGCATGTAAAATAAAGCTGTTTTACTTGCTTACAAGAACTTGGTGTGATTCTTCCAGAATATGTTAGAAGAGTAAAATCTTTCGACATAACTGGCTAACGTTAGGGCCCCTGCACGCGAATCGAACAAAGAGAGGCTGAAAACCTGCGCAGGTGGAGAGAGATCAGGCTCTCCTCGAATGAAAGACCTCCAACTGAAACAGGTTGAAATTAGAGGCCAGTCACTCTTCCAGATTCAATCCGTGAGGTGGCAGCTAAACAGGGCGGAGGAATCACAAAGGTAAGCAAAAGAAAAGCTATTTTTTTGTTGTTTCTGATTGGAATTTTTGTCTAAATTTTAAGGGACTAGTCAAGGGAGAAATTTAATTTTCTCAAAGTATAAGGAGTATATGTGAATAGATTCCATATACAAGAGATCTCAGGAACAGGAATAGTTTCTCGTAAGAGAAATGGGAACAGGAACCAGTTAGCCAAAGGTGATGACATAACTAAAGATAAAAGTTTATGTTTGATTTACACCCAAATAACATAAAATATTTAGATAAATAGAAAAAAGATCATGGGTTTAGTGGATGTTTAAATAAGTCAGAATGTCAAAATCTAGTAAGATTACTGCACAAACAGGCAGGAAATAAGACAAAAAAAAAAAAAAAAAAAAAAAGAGAGGGTGTGGTAATTCAAGTGAAAGAGATGTGTACTTTGTTAAAAAGGAAGATAATAAAACTTCCAAGTGTGCAGAACTAGAATAAAGACTCTCTTAGATAAAATAGAAGAACATTGGAAGCCCAAGGCAGATTGGACTTGCATTAATCAATGCGTTCAATCAGATGACGAAACCGTAGACAATTATCTACATCGTCTCACACAATGTTTTGATGCTCATAGTGGGTTGATTAAGGCAGAAAATCAGGCAAATGACTCGCCCTATGAACAGCAACTGAAAAATGCATTCCTAAAGGGCTGCAAGACAGCCATTGGTAACTTTATACAAAAGCATATGCTCACACACAGGACAGCGCGTCTACAGCCCCTTATGGATTAGGCTAGACATGCTGAGAAATATCTGAAGGAAAAAGGATAAAAAGCCCAGACTTTACAGTTAGTGAAGATGGAACTTTAATGTTAGTTCAAGGTTCCGCAAATCGCGGAAGAGGGCGTGGCAGGGGAAGAGGACGAGGACGGGGAGGCATAAGTCATTCTGAGGATTTCGAGGGTAGGCAAAAGAGGGGGGAGTGTTTTAAGTGCGGTAAGAAAGGACATTTCGCCAGAGATTGCAGAGGACCGGAGAAACCGATGGTTGCTTCCGGTGGTACCGCATGACTATATGATGGTCAAGAAGACGTAGATGGAGGGTATGAGGAAGAAGAAGAAAGTGAGAATGGGGAAGTAGGTACAAGTGAAGGCAATTGGTGGGAACAGGAAATGGCAAAAAAATGAGGAATATCAAATGGTAAATCTAACAGCACTAGCATCAACTATGCAATTGGAATCCCAACCAGTGCCAAACTTATTATGGTCGAGGGTCAGCACGATATTGGACTGATTAGAATGGCAGGACAGGTAAAGATTACACCCAAGTCAGAATTTACACCTCATAAACAGCAGTATCCCTTGAGCAGAAAGGCAGAGGAGGGCATTTTACCGGTAATCTCAGCACTTTTGAAAGCTGGAGTATTAATTCTGTGCACAGACTCACCGTAATACTCTTATTTCCAGTAAAAAAACGGATGGGACATGGAGGATGGTACAAGACTTACAGGCAATAAATGCCACAGTGGTACCTCGGGCCCCATGGTCCCAGATCCGTCTATTCTGCTGAACGATATCCTTCCTACGGATAACTACTTTTCTGTAATTGATATCAGTAATGCCTTTTCTCTATTCCCTTGCAGAAAGATAGTAGATTTTGGTTTGCATTTACGTTTATGGGCAAGCGTTATACCTATACCAGGTTACCGCAGGGACACTGCGAAAGTCCGACCATCTTCTCACAAGAGATGTCCACCAATTTGGCTCAGTTCCAACCCGCCCAAGGATGCCACCTACTGCTGTACGTGGATGATATCCTCCTGGCCGCGACTACGGAAGAACTCTGTAAGTCCGAGACTATTCAACTACTACACTTTCTGGCACACGAAGGACATAAGGTAAATAAGTCTAAGTTACAATTTTGTAAATTAGAAGTATGTTACCTGGGTTATACTATCTCTGGGAAGGGCAGGTAATTAGATGACAGCAGAAAGAATGCTATTTTACAAGCCCCCATGCCAACTACAAAAAAAAAGAAATGATGTCCTTTTTAGGCATTACGAACTTCTGTTGTAGTTGGATTCCCAACTACCAAGAAGTGCACCCGCTATCAAACTTAATTTTTGCAATACCGATGGCGGCAAAGATTTGCTGCACTGGACAGACAAGGCAGTACAGGCATTTACTAGGATCAAGCAACTGATAGCTGGGTCAGCAACATTGGGGTTTACAGATTACAGTAAGACCTTTATGCAGACTGTAGATTGCAAGCAGGGATTTATGACATCTGTTTTAATGCAAATGTATGGAGATAAGTTAAGACCATTGGCATTTTACTCTAGCAAATTAGACTCAGTAGCATGAGCATTACCACACTGTGTGCAAGCAGTAATTGCAGCCGCTTTGGTGGTACAAGCGCCTGCCACGCTGGTATTGTTCCACGATCTTACGTTAAAAGTCCCGCACTCTGTAGCAGTCATCCTTCTGCAGGACAAGTTAACATTTCTGTCACCTAGCAGACATTTATCTTGTATGACTACGCTGTTATCGCAGCCACACATGACAATTGAGAGATGCACTACCTTAAATCCAGCGACATTGCTACCTGTTGCTGAAAACGGTATTCGCATGTATGCTTAGATCTCATACATTCTAAAGTTCTACCAAGACCGGATCTTAAAGATCAACCCTTACTACATGCGGACTGGACACTGTTTGTAGATGGGTCAGCATGCAAAACAGAAACAGGCACCACGCAGGTAGGGTATGCAGTTACTACTGCAACTCAGATAATAGAGGCAAGACCACTCCCGGAACTTATCCGCCAAGCAGCGGAACTGATTGCTGTGACAAGGGCATGTCTCCTTTCAGAGGACAGGAATGTCACTATCTATACGGATAGTCAATATGCCTTCTCACGGTGCATGTGTTTGCTCAGCAATGGAAAAATAGGGGATGGTTACAACCTCGGGAAAGACATTATGCACAAAGACCTAATCCTTGAATTACTACAAGCCGTCCAACGGCCACGGGTTTGGCCATCTGTAAATGCGCTGCTCATACCCGTGCTAAGGACCCGGTATCACTTGGTAATGCCCTAGCAGACAAAGCAGCCAAAGAGGCAGCTATGTCCAGTACCTTTTCACTTGAAACCACACCTACAGAATTACAACCAACAGATAAATTTGATTTGCAAACCTTACAAGTCATGCAGGAACTTAGCACAGTACAGGAAAAACAACGCTGGACTAGGTATGGTGTTAGGCAGAACAAAGGAATCTATGTGGGACCGGATAATAAATATGTTTTGCCTACTAATCTTTTTAGGTATGCAGCACTAGTTGTGCATGGCCCTTCCCATCTGGGCCCTGCAGCTATGGTTAAAATTATCCACCGTACCTTTTGGACCAAGGGTTTTATTGCATATGCAAAACGTTTTTGTCTATCCTGCATAGTATGTGCTAAATACCACGGGGGAGGGGTCAGAGTTGCTCCGGCATCATTTCCAACACCCCCCCTATCCTTTTCATACAATATGTATGGACTTCATCGAATTGACCCCGGCACAACTAAAGAAGTTTGTGTTAGTAATAGTAGATGCATTTACTAAGTGGGTTGAGGCTTTTCCGGTGACACATCCGGATGCTCAATCAGTGGCTAAAATTTTGGTCAATCACATCGTCCCGCACTTTGGACTTCCTACACGCATCTACTCTGACAACGGCACGCATTTTGTCAATCAGATCATACAGAAACTGTCTACAGTTTTCCAAATTGAATTGAAACACCATTGTGCCTACCACCCACAGTCAGCAGGGTTGGTGGAATGCCATAACGGCATTCTAAAAGGCAAGTTGAGAAAACTCATGGCCGAGACACATCAGTCTTGGATTACCTGTCTACCTCTAGCCCTCCTTTCCATGCGGACAACTCCCAACTCAAAAGGAGTCACCCCATTTGAGTTGTTGTATGGGAGACCTTACGTCCCGCAGTGGCAAAACTTGTTGCCTGCGGAACGTGAGGGGGGTGAGGAGTTAGCTGAGTACATGAGGAAAATGCTGACCAATTCTAACAGCTGTTTAACGAATGATTATTTTTCAGGTTCAAGAGACGGAAGTCGCAGCAGTAACCATGAAGGACAATAATGAGAATAAGAAAAAATGGTTCTATTGCAATGTTTTATTGTTTATAACTATTGTGATTGTAATATTTCTGTTTTGGCCATTTCTGTTTTTTTAATGAAGCTAGCCATTCAAAAAGAGACAAACACACCAGCTGGCATCCAAACTTTAATACATATCAAGCGATTAAATATGCATATGCATCCTCAATGAATGTCTCAAATTGTTGGGTATGTACTGCAATACCTACTGTATATAGTGGCTTAATGTTAGGGACAGCCCTCTGGGAACAAATGATACTTGGAATAATTTGTTGTTTGAAACCACAGAAGTACCACTGAGAGACAAGGTGGCGCTGCCTTTTCTGGGGTGCCAAAACGGAACAGTGTGTTTTCAAAAGATTGGGAAAGTTAAGGTGGGGCTGAGCCTATGTAATATGACAATAGTTCATAATTGTACCCTAGAAGGGCAGTGTGAGACCAAGTTTGGAGCTATAAAAAAAGACATCAATGTAAATGATACTAGTTTGGTTGAAAAATGCTGTATGTATATGGCCTGTTATTTAAGGGCTAAAGCCAAATGGGAGTTATGAATTTGCAACCAATATTACCATCAAAACAAATGATTGTTATTTTATTTGTGGTAGGAAAGCATATAAATGGTTACCATATGGTTGGTCAGGAAGTTGTTTTTTGGGATATCTGATACCAGGTATCAGATACGCAAATGTATTACCTCAAGATAAAATACAAATGCACGCTCTTAATAAACCTATTAATCCCGTAGGTAACATTGATGCGTCATGGATTTATCACCATGACTTGGCACACGCCAGCAGCAAAGGACTCTCACATATGGACCTAGGCGATGATGTAATTGCTTGGGCTGGTATTTTGCCAGCGTATGGGACAGTAAAATCCATCTGAGAACTGAGAAAACTGTCAAAACTGTTAGAGACTCTGAGTAATGTGACATTTTCAGTGCTAGAATTGGTGATGGGCGAATTAACGGCGATGAGAACCGTAGTGTTGCAGAACCGTATAGCGCCGATTTCACCCTAGCGCGAAGGAAAAATAATTCAACAAGTTTTGAACTGACTAAACCTGGTCCAAACCCCTTGACTGACTTTTTCCAAAACCTGTTTGGAAACTGGGGTTCTGTGTTGATGAACATTTTAATTGCTGTATGTGTTGGTGCAATCATATTTTTGCTGCTTGGCTGCTGTTGCATACCATGTATCAAAATGATAATATCGAAGGTTATCTCTGCCAATGCTACAAAAGCATATTTCTCTGATTATGAGAAGGTATACAACGTATCTGGGATTGTGTAAAATAAACAGTATACAAAATGTTGTAAGGGGAAATGTGGAAAAATACTGAAGTCAACATATTTTGTATTCTGTATTTAAAGGGTTAAGCAGAAAATGTTCACTGCGTGCAAACTGAAATGTTCTGGAAAATGTTGATCACTGAGGAATGCAGGAGTTAATCTTAAACTGCTGATAAAGTTAATGGTGCAAGAATAACTGTGGTACTGGCTGGTAAAAACAAGTAATCAAACTATCAATTTTAATGAATGTTCTGTGTGCTACGTGTATGTACGTGCAGGAGGGTCTATATAAGGAGAACTCAAAGTACAAGTAACCAGACTGCTGGCATATTACTATCATGTAGCAGATCTCCATGCATGTAAAATAAAGCTGTTTTACTTGCTTACAAGAACTTGGTGTGATTCTTCCAGAATATGTTAGAAGAGTAAAATCTTTCGACAGAGTGCTAATGAAGAACTTTGCTTGACATAGATGGGTAGTTTGTTCCAGAGTATAGGAAGTCTCTGGGAAAGGAATCTATCCCTCCAGCGTGTCCTGCTTATTGTGGTGACAAGGTTTAGGTCCCTAGAGCATGTAGCTCGGGGGAATTGGGATTTCTTTAGGTGTAGCATGTCCAACAGCTCTGGGTTTGACATAGCTTTATATGTTAGGCAGAGATCACCTTGGAGTAGGCGATATGCTACGGAGTAAAGCTGTTGTTTTTTAAGGCGGTCAGTGTAGGGCATTTGTTTGAGGCCAGTAATCCTCTTTGTGAGGTACTTCTGTGGCCTTTCCAGCTGCTGCAGACGTCTTTTGAGGTACATTCCAAAAGGGGAGTTGTACTCTATAATGGGTCTAATGAGTGTCGAGTAGAGGGGAACAATGACCTCTTTTTTCCTGGATGAGAACCTTTTATGATGAGGTGTACCACGTAGAAGGACTTCCTGACTACTGTGGCGATGTGACTATCAAAGGAGAGACTACTATCCACCTCGGTCCCAAGGTCTCTTATCATGCATTCGGTGTTAAGTAGATTGCTGCCTATGTGGTAGTTCATGGGTACAGAGTTTTTACCAAAGGGGATGACAGTGCACTTTTTGGCATTGAGCTTGAGGCCATGGCTCTGACACCAGGCATCTGTCTCAGTGAGGCCCTTCTGTAGGATGCCCACATCATTTGGGGACTTGACTATGGCTCCTAGTTTGCAGTCATCTGTGAACTTCATTAGCCAGAGGCCTTCTGTGTTAGCCTGTACTTCAGAGAAGTAGGTAGCAAACAGGAGAAGCCCCAGGACAGAACCCTGTGGTACTCCACTTTTCACTGCTTTGAGGTCAGATTTGGAGTCTGCAACTTTTACAGTGTGGGTTCTGTCAGTGAGCCAGTTGGCAACCCATCTTGTGATGTAGGGATTTATACCTAGTTTAGTGAGTTTATCTATAATTCCAGAATGGGGGATGGTGTCGAAAGCCTTGGCGCGGTCAAGATAGGCTGTGTGACCACCTTACTCTCATCCACAGCTTTGGTGACTGCCTCAAAGAAGTCGATCAGGTTCAGGAGACATGATCTGCCTTTACAAACCCGAACTGGGTGGGATCCAGAGTTTGGAGGTTACCAATGTCTTTGTTTATGAGTTCCATGATGATACATTCCATGGCCTTGCAGACCAGGCTCGTCAGGCTAATAGGTCAATTAGTTCCCCGGATCAGTGGTTGCTCCCCACTTTGTGGAGAGTGGGATAACTGTTGCTGTGTGCCATTCAGTGGGCACAAAGCCTGATGCAAGGCTATTATTGAACATGGTGCTTAAGTGGGGAGCCAGTTTGTTCTGAAGTTCATGTAAAACGCAGCCTGGGATGTTGTCCGGTCCCATGTATGCTGTGTTTTTGGCTTTAGAGAGTGCAGCTTTTACCTGCGTAGTTGTGATTACAGGGACTCTTCATTCTTCCTGTATAGATATGGACCCTTTAGGGGGTGAGAGGGGGGTAAAGTTAGCACTGAACCTATCTGCCAGGATGTTGGCAATATCAGTTGGTTCTGTAATTTTTGTGCCTTTGTGCTGTAACTCAGAGCAGATCTGGGTGTTGCCATCTAGATTCTTGACATAGCTATAGAATGCTTTGTGGTTGTCCTTGGATTTAGTGGTGATTTTGTTTTCATATTGATATCAGAATGTAGGCAAAGAGAAGGAAATATGGGGATCCTAAGTGAAAGACCAGCACTGGTAGAGTTTTAGTAGAATCTAGAACAGAAGCTGCTGTTAAAAAATGAATAATTAGTAGAGCATATAAAATGTTGCATGATAACTATAAGAATCAGTAAGGGAAGGTTAGAAAGGATTGTGAAGAGATATTGGAGAAGTAATTCACAAAGAATCAATGGGGGATATATGTATGATTCTCAAATATCCAACAACATCTTGAATATTTAGGATCTTTCCTTGGAAGTGTTTACTTAGGTATTTTTATACCCCAAGTAAACTCCAAAGAATTTTTCCTCAGGTAGACAGCAAATGTTGGAGGTGTGATGAGGAAGAAAGAGAGAATTGGAAACATGTTTTCTGGGAGTTTAATGAGTTGGCAGACTTTAAAGATTCCCTGCAGACTGCTCTTTCAATGATACTGGATGAACAAATTAGTGTAACTAAGGAAATTATTTTTTGAGCTATGATATAGAATCAGAATTGCCTACACATAGTAAGGCCTTGCTGAGTGTAATTATTATTTCTGATATTAATTGACAGTTAAAAAAATAAAAAAAAAAGTAATTACTAGAAAATGGAATCAAAGTCTAAACCAACTTTACTAGAAGCAGTGACTATAGTAACAGAGATGAAACAACTGGAAATAGGATCTTTAGAAAAGGGTAGGAGTAAATTGCACAGTAAAAAATGGGAAATGTGGACCACTTCATGCAGAAGGGAAGCAATGTTTAAAAGAAGGCAGGATCTAAATGAGCTATGCAGTGGCTGACTGACAATGACTGGATGGATTGTAAGTGATGTGCAATGTTTGCCACTAAACCTATGTTAATATGTTTTGTTATGTATAATGTTTGCAACTAAAATTATGTCAATATGGTTTGTTTTCATTTATGTAAATATATGATTGCCTATGTCATACATGATAATATAATAAAGATGTTTTTTGTTAAAAAACAATTATTAAATGTTATGCACCTTTTGGCATGTACATGTTTAAAAATTTTACTCATTTTGAGAGACAACTAAAAATCTTAGTTATCAGGAAAGACTGGCATCCATCTCTCCTTAGTCAGCCTCTAATAGACTTCTCTGTGGAGATCTGTGTCTAGCCTTTCAAGCAGCCTTGCTATCTATCTGGATTTTTTCCAGGCTATCTGGAAATCTGAAAGATTATCCAGTAGTCTGGGAAACACTATACCAACTCCTGTATGCTGTTTAATAAAACATACAGAATGCAGGCATTTGTTAAGAACTCCAACTTGAAACTGCTTTTTTAAAAGAAAATTATTGCTAACATAATGCGATTGTGTCCATGACTAGGAAAAGAAGGCATTCTTCCTTCCCAGGCATGATCACTTATGTCACAAAATGGGCATGGATGTGGGCAGAGTGGGTGTAGAAAGGGGAGGAGGTTGGCAGAGTTGGTGTTGATGTTAATGGTGATGCCTCTGTTCAGTTTTGGCCACAGCAAAAGGTGGCATCTCTACCTTCAAGCCATTAATGACCCAACTCTTTTTCTTCTCCTATTCCTAGACAGAACAAATGGCACTTAAAATACCCAGTTAAATGAACTTAACGTTCATCAACAGATAAATGAGATGTATTGTCAGGATGGATTCATATTCCAGTGTATCCCTCATCTGTGGAACAAACTTCCACTACATGTCAAAGAGAGTGGCGCCCTTGCTAGGTAAACCCAGATAACTGGATGGGCAGCCTTAAATTTTCCTCTGGTCTACCTTATCTTGCTGTCCTTGAGGCTGGAGGGAACTTTTGAATTTTTTTGGTTAGGTTTGTAAAGATCTGTGGACTGATTATTTTATAATTACCTATGAACCTGTAGTTCCTTCACTAGGTACAATATGAGGACATAAAACCCAAGTCTTGTCACATAGCTTCATCACAGGATTCAGAGAGTAACTTTTCAGACAGACTAGGGCTGCACCACTGCTTGCATTATAAAAATAAATGTATGTTCCTGGAAGTCTGGATCCACAGTTAGAGTCTGGGCATAGTTGCCATAAAAGAGTCATGGCTTAAATAATGCTACCCTAACGTCCAGATTTTAGACCTTCTTTTGTGGCAGGAATAAGTGTAATTGAGGTGAGCCACTCCTACTCATCTCTCATAAATATACTTTGCACAATCATGAAGTTCTCCCCTAGTTTCCCAGATAATGAACTAAACTAGATCCTTCTGGAATGTCTGGTGCAAGAAAGTGAGCAGGGTGATGTATAACTGCAGTCTGTAGAAGCATTCCAATGAGCTGTCATCTCTGCATTTTGTTTTCTTGTTCTTATATGGTGTGATATAACTACAATGCCTGATATTAATTGGCAGTGCTATCTAAATGCAACTTCACCCAGCTTCGTAGGAATATAACCATATTCAATACAATTTTTATCAAAAAACACTTAGACTGTGTGCTTTTCAAATGCCCTCACAAGATTCCCATTCTTGAAATTCTATCACCTCTTTGCTTTGATCACACAAGCAATAATGCCTGACAATGTGGACTTTGTCAGGGAATTAATGTCTGGCTAGGGGTGTTGTGAGGCCTGATACCATAGCTGAAGGAGAGCCTTACCACCCCTGGAAGGGCATTATTTTCCTGATAACACCCTCCTGAGTGCATTATTGTGCTTGGATTATGTGATATCTGTTAAATTGTTTTGTATTTTGTACTATATACTTCTTTAAATATTGTTGATATAAAATAGTTCCTCCAACTATTATTTCATTTTTGCTGTAGCATTCAGCATATTTAATTGTTTGAGGAGGTATTGTACATCCAAAATATAAGTTATGTAAGTGTTTAATTTACACACACACACACACACACACACACACACACACACACACACACACACACACACACACTCAACAGCACACAGACAGACATACTCACACACACACATAATTACACATACAGACACAGCTGTTACAGCCACTTTGTTAACTGGATACACCTGAAGTGTCTCAACGTAAACAAATGAATAAAAAAATACAACTTAAGACATTGCAATCCCACATGCCTTTTAACTGTCCTGATTTTGCAGGAAATCCTTGATTTTGCTTCATAGTTCTAGTATGTCTCTCATAAAATGTTTTAATTGCTGGTAAATTACTGAGGACTGCTGTCAGTCAGTAATGTCAGGCAGTAGACATTCATATGTATTTTTAGGCCACTAGATGCTGATGGACTGCCTGTTGTAGTTGAAAGAAGTATGCACTCTCTGTCACTCACTCTCTGTCTTTCTCTTTCACGTGTATATATATATATATATATATATATATATATATATATATATATATATATATATATACACACACACACATACAAGCATGAACACACATACCAATTACTGTTTTGTTTACAAACTTTTTAAAAATTTTCGCTTGCTAAATAGTAAAGCCATAAATAGTGAGTGCAAAAAAGGGCATCTGTTTGCTTTTTTCTGACCATGCTTCATGGCAGCTTAATATTGCTGCTGAGCAGCAGTAGACTTGTTTTTTTTTTTTTTTTACCCCAGGCTTTGTCTGTACATTAACATACATTTGCCAGGGATGTAGGGCAGGATTCATTAAGGCTTGCACGGAGTCTAAGAGTAGTGTAAGACTCCATGCAGCCCTCGCGATCCAGGAACAGCCCAAAATTCCGTGTAAGAGACCAGCTTAAACGTCTCTTACACAGAGTGGGCGTGGATATACTAATCACCTCACTTGCAGCCGAAAGGCATGCAAATGAGGTAGATTAGCGATCCAGGAAGCCCAAAGCAGCCCGTGTAAGAGCCGTTTTAGCTGCAGAAATGTACTCAGTTGACAACTGAGTACGTTTCTGCAAATAACACAATGGAGCCATGTCAGCTCCAAATAAAGGGTGCATATATGTCAGGCAGCATGTCAATGTCCAAATATGTGGCCATTGGTAAGGTACCCCGATGCAAATTTGAGAAATAAATACTTTTTTCTTTTTCGATGTTTAAACGCAGCGCAGCCCCGCGCAAACGGGCTGCGCTATATAAAACATAAAAATGAAGGTTATAAACCCACAAATGTGGGTTTTATGCAATACATGGATTTACAATGCAGGGACCAGCAGACCAAAAACAACATGGCCACCGTTTAGTGGTTGCTAAGGGGGGAAGCTGAGTCTAAGACATGTAACTAAGCATTAGTAGGCAATCTGATGTAAATGAGTGTAGGGATACTGAATTCCACTGTCACATAGCAAATGAGCACATTCTGAGTAGTGTAAGAGATACATAAGGGGGAGGAATAGAGTAGGAGATAGGTGACATCACAGGGGGGAATGGCAGAAAGAAATGCAGTTCATTGGAGGTCAGTGTTACATGACAGATGTCAGACACATATCATGGAAAGAGGAGTGCCACAAGATAAGCATGGGAAAGTCAAGAAATGGAAGGTGTACACTGTTGCTTTCACCAACGTTTCTTGCTGGGCGTGCATGCGCACGTGTGCGCACCATGAGGCGTGAGTAGGGCAGTGTGCACACGTGTAAGGCAGACTGAGCATGTGGGAGCCTGTTGGCAGACTTGTAAGACTGTTTGCGCTGGTGTGCGCATGTTTTACCCCGAATAAGACGATTCTAAACCGTGTAAGCATGTGTGCGCGCATGTAAGCCACTGTGAGTGTGTTTCTGCTGGTATGCACGTTGCTCCCCCCTGAGGAAACAGAAAGGAAACAGGAAGCAACAGAATTAGTAGGAAGCTAGCAGGGAATACTGCTGGAGCTAGCAGGTGAAAACAATTAGAAGCAGGCAATTACACAGGCAGAATAGTAGCCCAGCCAAGCACTTAAAACTCTGCAAACAGCAGTGCAGGATGTTTCTCTCAAGAGACACTGCAAGACAGGAGTAAGCTATTAGAAGTGAAAACTGAAAAAGCTGAACTCAGAGCAGAAATGCTAGGGGCTGCCATAGCTGTCATAAGGAGACATAGGCTACTTGCTGAGGGTGGTGACAATGCAAATGGTGCCAGACAACCCACAGTAAGGAGACGGAGAAGAGTGTACAGGCCCAGGGTCACCTACCACGGGTTACATGAGCTGGAGATAGTGGAGCGCTATAGAGTGGACAGAGACCTCCTGCAGCAAATTGTTGAGCTGTGCAGGCCACACCTCACACACAGAACCAACAGAGGGGAACCCATCCCAGTGGAAACCAAGGTATGTGTTGGCCTAAGAATACTAGCAACAGGTACCTTCCAGAGACCAACTGGTGATATGATGGGGATATCACAGGCATCAGCCTCCAGGGTACTGCACCAGTTCCTGGATGCCATGTCAGCACATGTCGGTGATCATGTATATTTCCTCAATGCCCGTGAGGTATTGGCCAGCAATATGCGTCTCTTCCAGCAAATAGCGGAATACCCTGAGGTATTGGGTGCAATAGACTGCACGCACATATGCATCAAAGCACCAGCTGATGAGCGGGGTAGGGCCTACATTAACCGCAAGGGCTTCCCCTCCATCAACTGCCAGGTCATGTGTGATGCCCAGGGCATAATAATGAATGTGTGTGCTGGCTGCCCTGGGAGCTACCATGATTCCCATATCTGGCATTTGACGCAGCTGTACCAGACATTTGCCAATGGGGACATCCCACATGGACACCTAGTGGGGGATGCAGGTTATGCACTGGAGCCGTGGCTGATGACACCCATCAGAAACGCACACACACCTGAACAGGAATGCCATAATGAGGCACACGCACAAACACGTAATGTAATAGAGCGTGTGTTTGGGCTGCTCAAGTCATGGTTCCGTGTCTGGACACATCTGGTGGAGCCTTGCAGTACTCACCAACTACATGTACCCAAATTGTCATGGTATGTGCTATGCTACATAATATGATCTTGTGAAAACAGCTGCAGCAGGACCAGCATAGGGCCGGGCCAAACAGCCCCCACCATTGCCAAGGCCATCACAGGCAGAGCGTGACTCGGAGGAGGAACAACCTGAGCCTGCCCCAGTAGGCAGAAGGAGGCGTGCCCAGTATGCCCTGGCCTTGGCAAAGAGGCAACGCATAGCACATACAC
Organism: Protopterus annectens; assembly: GCF_019279795.1. NCBI lineage: Eukaryota > Metazoa > Chordata > Ceratodontiformes > Protopteridae > Protopterus > Protopterus annectens. Next base: position 1,563,109,167 of record NC_056725.1, read on the forward strand.
TGGCTCAGTAGGAACCCTGGGAATGATACCCCTCTCTGACTAACTCATATAATAACAGGGATGCCTAAAATGACATAACCTGCTCTCAAACATGTACAGGGAGTGTAGTATGTGCATCCGACAGAGGCAGCCCTGCAGCACCACCTGAGGCATGAATGCCATGTGTTAAGCAATGTAACACCATGTAGTATATGCAAACTTGATGACCCTGACTAACATCCTACCCTCACCAAGCATGATGCCACAATATGATGATGAGATGATCGATTGCAATAATTGGCTGAAGTATTGCAGTTAGTCAAAGGGGATCCAATGTGTGCCAGCCTGGGATGACATGCTGAGCATGACATGATGCTCCACCTGCTAGGGGTGGCATGTACCTATCAATCCAGGTCTTATGGATACTGGCAAAGGCCGTTGTTACCCACAGCGTGCCTTGAATAGGTAAGGCTCAAAACACAAACCCACCTCCATAAGTATCACAAGGGATAAGAACCTAGATGTAATGCTACCCAATGCCAGAAGTCTAAACAGCAAGATGCATGCAGTCTAAACTCCCCCAGTATGGACAATGTTGATATCTGTCCTGTAACAGAAAACTGGGTCAAGGCTCACAACAGCACCCTAACACTACCAGGTTACACCTCATACTGTGCTGTACAGCCTCAAAACATGGAACAAGCTACAAAAGGAGGGTGACTAGCAATAATTGTCAAGGATAACCACACCCCCATGTTGGTACCACAACAAGAAGCAGCATGGACTAGCCATGGTCAAGTAACAGTGGCTAAAACTGCCTCCCAGTTTATAGCCTGCTACAGACTACCGTCCTAACACCAGGAACTGCACTTAGCCTATGTTGGAATACATGAATATATCAAGCCCTCCAAACCACATTATATTGGGTGACTGAAAATACCCAAACATAGACTGGGAGCATTATACTAGCTCCAACACTGTAGGACAAAAGTTCCTAGAATCCATAAACCAAAATGTCCAGGAACAACGTACCACTCCCACAAGAGGGGTAAGCATACTGGATGTGATAATCAGCAACATGGGTACTGGATGGCAAGATGAGAAGTGTATCCCTCACTGGTAAGACCAGACCATAGAGTAATCACACCAGATATACACATCCTGACCACAGTCCCTGTCCAGAAAACCACAGTGAAAAACATGTGTAAAGCAAAAGTTGCACTCCTCCAAACTGATGTGGAATCCATTAAAGGCCCTGTGCAGGTGCAAAATATGGGCCACACCTCAGAACCTGTTATACAGGCATTCCATGAACACTGCCAGGAATGCTTGGATTATGCAATCCCAAATAAAACCAAGACACAATGCCATACACGCAGGCATCTGGCATGGTGGACTCCAGCCATTACCAAACCAAGCAAGAGAATGAGGAAGCTACTACATGATAGAGCAAACATAAAAAGGGAAGTAATCACTGATCAGTAGTATGACAATAAAATATGTCCACACATACAATCCACTAAGGCCAGCTACAACAAGTTGAATCTGTGAATCTTGAGGCAATGTTACACCTTCCCGAAGTACACAGACAACCCTCACCTCCCCCCAAGAAATACAAATATATGTGAGAGATGCAACCATTTATCCAAACCGGAGGCTGAGCTCTCTCAACTCAGTACTGTCAAAACTAGTCAGGAGGAGAAGGTAACAACACACACCACAAACCCAGTCTCACATAGACCTATCACAATTGCAAACCAAAGACATAAACACAGAAAAACATTCCCGGAGGCCCTAATTACAAACACACCACATCAACAGAGGCCTCCAAAGCAGACACCCAAGCAACTACTACCTCCAAACATAGCACATGCAACACATAGTACACAAAGCTGGTGTGCCAAACAGTCACAGGCCAGAAGGAGAAACAACATGCCTGATACAGTTGTAATAGGTGACTCCATAGTCAGACACACTGCTGTCCCACTCACCAGACTGAACAAGGGAAAGGGTACAGTAAGCTGCCTGTAGGCTGCTACAATACGCCACATAACAGAAGTAAGCAGGTCACCACAAAGCAAGTAGAAATATGATGCAGTCATTGTCCATGCTGGCGTGAATGACCTGAGATGTACCTCCCCGGACTACATGAAAAGAGACATAGATGAGCTCTCCGATTATGTAGTCCAGGCCGGTATGACACTGACCGTGTGCAGCATCCTACCCTCACCAAGAATGATGCCACAGTACAAACACAGAATGATCAGCTTTAACAAGTGTCACAATTACTGGTGTAATTCCAAGGGGATCCAATGTCTGTCTGCTTGGGATGTCATGCTTGACAAGCAATGCTGCTGTTCCAGGGATGGCTTGCACCTGTTACCCCTGGGCGTCTGGATATTGGATAAGGCTCTTGCCACCTCCATAGAGCCTTTCGTAGGCAAGGTTGAAAAGACTAACTCACCACCCTAGAAAACATAAGTGGAAAGAAACATAAGGGTAATGCTGACCAATGCCAGACGTGTAAACCTCAATATGCATGCTCCCGAGGCCCTCCCCAGTATGGAGAACATTGATGTCTGTGCAGTGACAGAAACCTGCAGCAAGGCTCCTGACAGCACACCAGCACTACCAGGTTATACCTCATATCATGCGTTATGGCCCCAAAACCTGGACCAAAACATAAAAGGAGGGGGAGTATCCATATTCAGCACAGACACCCACATGTCCAGGTAACTGACAATGCACGAAGCATCGGAGACCACCCATGTGCAACTAACCGTAGGCAAAACTGCTGTACAGTCTGTAGCATGCTACAGACCACACTCTCACACACAGGAACCCCACCCAGCCTTCCTGAAGACACTGGACAGTATGAATGTCTCACCAAATACCAAACAAGGTACTCACAAATTACCACATAGGTGGTAATCCATTATGTATGGAAGGAGTAATCAGGGACCTAGGGACACAAGTGGACAGTAACCTGTTATGTGACACTCACATTGCCAACGTGGCTAGGAAGACTGTCTATATTGGACACCGTATCATGAAAGGATTCACATCTACGTCAACAGAGGTCATTGTGCCCCTATACTGTTCTCTTATCAGACCCATAATCTAGTACAATGCCTCATTTGGGATGTACCTTACCCGACACCTGCAGCAGTTAGAAAGACCTCAAAGGTACCTCACCAAGAGGATAAAGGGTCTCAAATATATGTCATATGCTGCCTGGCTGTAGACACCCCAGCTGAATGCAGTCACATACTGCCTACACAGAGGCATTGTATGCCTGTTGTACAAGGCCATGTCCAACACAGGAGTAATGGACATGCTCCACCCCAGAAAACCCAAATCCATCGGAGCTGTGAGAGTGAGAGATGTCAACCTCAACACATAATGAAATAGGATGTGCTGGAGGGACAGATACATAACCCAGAGGCTCCCTACACCCTGGAACAGAATCCCACTCCATGTTAGGCAGAGCCCCTCACTGACTCTCTTCAACAGGAATCTTGCCAAGTGGATGGATGATCGTAGATGTACACTGGGGTCTTCACTGTGTCATGTCCAGACAGAGGCACAGTAAAGTAAATCATAAATGGCCATAATATTCACATAGCAAGGGGTGGCAAAAGCCACACACACTCTGGCTAGGCTTATAAATGCCCTAGGGCAGATAGCCTAGTATGAACCTATGAACCTATGAAGATACAAATTGTACAGGACACTAAGGATAATCACAAGGCTTTCTTAACTGATGGTAGGAACCTTGTTGGGAATTCACAGATATGCTCTGAATCACTCAAATATTACAAACAACATACCAAACACACACACATATTGCCAACATCCAACCTGACAGGTGCAGTGCAACCCCCCCCCCAAAATGCAAAATATCTATCCCAGCAGAGTGCTGGCCCCCTGACATTGCAGATGCTGAGGTAACAGCCAGCATCTACAAAGCAAAACACACAGCATCAATGGTATGAGATGGTGTCCTGGGCTGAGTCCAACATGGACTCCAAGAAGAATGGAATGCCAAATAACACTACTGCTCAATGTCAGCCTTACCACAGGATATGTACCCAAAGAGCAGTGTACAACAACAGTGGTCCTTCTCAACAAAGGTGTTGCCTGAATGGATACTGCAAACTACCACCCCAGAATCCTGACAAGCTTGGTCTGCAAAGCTATGGAAAGGATCAGCATGTACCGCAGACATAAAGATATTGGGGACCTACTGACACTGGACCCTACCCAGTGTGGCTTTCTTAAGTGCAGATCCTGCCCCTTAAACATGTTTGACTCATTTGAAACAGTCATTAAGGTCATTGATGAGGGAATGTGGTCCACACAGCATAGCTGGACCTTGCAAAGGCTTCCATACAATACCCGTGTTCATTATAGATAAGCTCACCAGCTTAAATATAAACCCCTATGTCAGTAGAGGGGTTGCAAACCAGACCAAGGACAGAACTGACATGGTCAGAAATGCTGCAGCCATGTCAGACTACAAACCAGATATAACTGGCATCCCACAAGGCTTGGTCCTGGGACCTCCCTTGTTTGGTATATATGTCCCATAGGTACAGGCCAACATGGAAGGACTGTGTCTGAACAAGTTTGCAGAGGACTACAAACTGGCCACCATATCTGACCCTCCAGCTGACACAAGCATCCCACAAAAGGGCCACATAGAAACAGACAACTGGTGCCATAGCCATGTTAGCAAGCTAATTGCAGAAAAGTGTATAGTCAACCCCTGTGGATATACAGTAAGTGCCCACCAATTACCACATAGGTGTTAACCCATTAAGTACTTAACATGTAATAAGAGACCTGGGGACACAAGTTGATAGATATCCTGCATTGGACAAGCATGTGGCTGTAGTGGTTACAGAAACATACCATATACCCACCTAATCATGAAGGTTGTCAGATCTAGATCAGGGGAGGTCATTGTGGCTCTGCAGTCATCCTTCATCAGCGTTACAATTGACTACAATAGCCCCTGTGGGATGTACCTCAGCAGACACCTCCATCAACTGGAAAGTCCCCAAAAGTACCTCACCAGGAGTATCAAAGAGCTTGAACAGATGCCATGTGTTGCCTGATTAAACAAACTGCAGCTCCACACACTGCCATACTGCCCACCCAGAGGCAAGCTGTGCCTGATGTATAAAGCCATGTCCAAGCTGGAATCAATGAACATGCTGCACCTTGTACAATCTGAATGGCAGTGAGCTATGCACATGAGAGACCTGAACCCCAGCACTGACATACATAGGACAAGCTGTACTGAATGATCCATAACACAGAAGCCACCCCCACTCTTGAGTAAACTCCCAGTACAGGTTAGCCAGAGAGTCACTCATCGACTCTCCTCAAGAGGAATCTTGATGAGTGGATGGGAGATGGTAGGTTTACCCTGGGTATCACTGTTATGTCACGGGTAGACGGAGGCACAGTATACTAACCATGACATATGTCATGGCAAACTCCAGTTACAATGTGTGTCAAAGGACAAACACACTCTCCGACTAGCATTAGAAATGGCCTAGGGCACATCGCTAGTGTTTGCCAATGTACACCTATGTTGTGGAATACACTACCAATGTTGGACAAGCCTGGTTTAAGTAGTTCATATCTGAACATAATGCAACATGGTCAGATGTGCACAACTGGCCCCTAACCAGTCTGTTGTGCTCACTATGAAAATGTAAAGCAGTGATAGGACTAAAGCCCAGGATACTGTCCACCACAGTGAAAGTACTGAACCAGTACACTATACGGTACTACAGTGTTAGGTCAGTATGAAAGGATGTTGACAACTGTATGCAAAGTATCCCATGCAAACCCTGCAGGCACAGTATAATCCCTGTTGTGTTCAGACACAAAGCAGTTGGACAGTAAGTACACAACATGACACACAACACACAACCATAAACGTGAGATATTGTTGAAGTTCACACTCATCCACAAATGTGGTGGGCTGCAGAGTTCAACATATGGAAAGCTCACACTGGGCATGCTCGCACACTTTGATAAATGAGACATATGTCAGACAACATGCCATGGAAAGCCTGAACTGGGCATGCTCACACACTTAGGCCAAATCTCAGTTTAGCAGTTGGCCACACATATCTGGTATTTGTACGTGTTATTCCAGGAACCAACCACATTACAGCAATCTGCCCAGTGCACACAGTTAAATGACTACAGAGACATAAGTGATATAGTGGATCCCTCTCATATTCAAACATCTTCCACAGATACACAAGTTGTTCATAGAAACAGGGAATGCTATGGCAATAAAGACCTGCAAACAGTCTATCAGCAACAAATATTGTGCATCTGACAATTAAACATATGGGTGTAGAGGTCAACACTAGGCTGTTTGCCCTAGGGAATGACAGCTTAGCCAGAGTGTGCTTGGCGTCTGCCCCCCAGTACAGTAGGCTACTGTGCCACTGTAAAGTAGGTCACATAAGGCACCATGTGAGGCTAGTGTGCTGTGCCTCCGTCAAGCAGGGACACAGTGGAGATCCCAGGGGTTGAATTTGCTAAGCCACATCCATGTTGTTGGTGTGTGCTGGAAGAGGGTTGGTGAGGACCTCTAACAGTAAGTGGGCGTCAATAACAGACTGAGGGGAGCCTTATCTGCAGTGTCTGGACAATTTCACTGTCAACACTTTGTCGTGATGATTATGAGGGATTGAAGTGTCATGCCAGTACTGTTCAGAGATGTCCCCCTCTGTGGGCTACTGCTCTGCAATGTATTAGCTCACTCTGTCTGTTGGACAGCTCATATATGGCTGGTGTACACCTGACAGGTGTCCTGTTGTGGAGGAGTCATGGGTATATTTGGGATAGCATGATCAATGCAAACCTTCCACATGCTCATAGAATGCAATTGTCAAGGATTATGCAGAGTGGCCTGTATACTCCCCAGCATGGGTCCTTTGAAGTCTTCCACCCCAGTCTTCACAAGTGTAAAGTCTGCTTTTGATAAATACACTTTGTTTGCAGTGACAACCTTGCCTGGGGTGGGGATGGGATATGGATGTCCAGGGAAAGGTGGGTATGGTCAGATATCAACAATGGTGGTCTACCTCTGGTGTGGAACAGTGAGTACCCATGTTGCAGATGGTCAGGTGCAATATGTATTCCCCCTTGTGGCTGTGGTGAGTGGTTCTGCCATAGCACATGGACTCACAAATTGTAGTGGCTGTAGGGTAATGTTGTAGAGGCCTGAGTAGTTCCCACACACAATATACCTGTACCTGACGTTAACAACTGGAATGGTGTATGTGAACACCTTCATATCTTGGCACTGTTCCCAGGGAAGCAAAGTGTGTGTCCTGGATGTGGGAGGGGTGGTCCAAACTGGTTGTGTTGTGTGTTACAGGTCCTGTGGTCATGAAGCATGGTATAGAACATAACCTGCCAGTGCTGATGTGCATATCTGACCCTGAAGTAGGTGGCTGCAAATGCATATATATGCTATCCCCCACCTGACAGGTAGTACTAGATGTACATACCTCTGTAGAAATAATGATGTCAGCACCCTATAAATACTGCAGGTGCAGAACAGATGCCCAGTAATTCGGATAGTGCACTCTGCTAATGCGTCTCCCTCAAGTGTCATAATATAGTTAGGTAGGGGTTTGAATCCTGCAAATGCTCAGTGTGTGTGTGTGTGTGTGTGGGTGAGCGGGGTTGGTGTGTGTGCAATTCTGTGTGAGAGAAATGTCCCTTTTGGCAACTAGGAGAACACACTACAGGATGCACATTCCCCTTTCTAAACACTGATGATGTCAGCACCCTATAAGTACAGCAGGAGAAGGGAAACCTCCCAGTAATGTGAATAGCGTGCTCTGCTAATGTGTCCGTCTTGAGTGTCATAACATAGTTAGGTAGGGTTTTGAATCCTGCAAATGGAAGTGTGTGTGTTTGGGTGAGGGGAGTTAGTGTGTGTGCAATTCTGTGTGAGGGAAATGTCCCTTTTGGCAACTGGGAAAACACACTACAGGATGCACATTCCCCTTTCTAAACACTGATGATGTCAGCACCCTATAAGTACAGCAGGAGAAGGGAAACCTCCCAGTAATGTGAATAGCGCGCTCTGCTAATGCGTCCGTCTTGAGTGTCATAACATAGTTAGGTAGGGGTTTGAATCCTGCAAATGGCAAGTGTGTGTGTTTGGGTGAGGGGGGTTAGTGTGTGTGCAATTCTGTGTGAGAGAAATGTCCCTTTTGGCAACTGGGAAAACACACTACAGGATGCACATTCCCCTTTCTAAACACTGATGATGTCAGCACCCTATAAGTACAGCAGGAGAAGGGAAACCTCCCAGTAATGTGAATAGCGCACTCTGCTAATGCGTCCGTCTTGAGTGTCATAACATAGTTAGGTAGGGGTTTGAATCCTGCAAATGGCAAGTGTGTGTGTGTGTGTGGGTGGAAGTAGGATGTGTGCAATTACATGTGTAAAAGAATTGCCAACCAGTACAACACACCAGCTGGTACATATTCCAATCTCTACACAGAGATGATGTCAGCACCCTACAAGTTCAGCAGAAGAGGGCAAATCTCCCAGTAATGCAAATAGCATGCTCTGCTACTGCATCTCTCACTACTGTCATAGCACAGTTAGTTATGGCTTTGAATTCCACACATGCCACGTGTGTTTTTGTCACACAGAATGCCCATGTGTGTGGGTTGTTGTTCACAATAATGCATGACATCAATTAAACCAGTAATGGCAATGGACACAGATGATGTATGTGTGTGCCAAATACACATATGTACCTGTGACCTTCAATAGTTCCCATGTCTGACGCCTGCCACATGTGAATACATGGTATTTGCACTGGATAACATTATGACTGTGGTCTTCTGTGCAGGTGCTGCATGTGGTATGTGTATATACAGTGTGAGTTGTATATGGTATCATCCTAGCAGCGAGGGATACACATCTGGTCTGGGGCATATAGTCTACATGTTGTTGATGAACAGGTGCTGCATGTTTTCACCTGTTGTGGGAGTGGTAACAAGTTGTTCCATAGCAATGCAGTGACTACATGCTAGGAACCTTTCAGCTAGGGTGTTGTAGCTACAGTAATTCATCAGCATTCAGTAATACTTCAGCATTCTTGGTGAGGGTATGATGCCAACCAAGGTCAGGGTCATACCAGCCTGTGCCACATGCTCAGAGAGCCCTTCTATGTTCCCTATCATGTAGTCCAGGGAGGTACATCACAGGTCAGCCATAGTGGCATGGACAATGACTGAGTCATATGTGTCCATGCCTCTGACTGACCTGTATGCTTGTGTTATGTGGTGGACCATAGTGCCCCACGGGCATATCACTGTGACCTTCACCTTGTCCAGCCTGGTGAGCGGGACCTCACTGTACCGGACAATAAAGGTACCTAACACAACTGTAGCAGGTGTGTTGTCTAGCCATACAGGCTGTGACTGTTTGGCACACAGGATTTGTGTGCTATGTGTTGCACGTGCTGTGTTCCGCCTTAACGTATGCCTGTGTGCCAGCTGCAGAGGTGTCTGCTGCTCAGGCAGCATGCTATTCTGAGGCTCCACGAATGGCCCAGTGTGTTCATGTGTTTGGATTGCTGTCAGTGTAGGTCTACATCAGACTGGTATTGTAGTCACTGTAGTATTTCATGCCACCTGACAGGTTATGCCAGTACTGGGTTCAGAGTGCTTAGTCCCCAGTTTGGCTATGTGGTTGCATCTCATACATGTGTTGTACGTCCATGTGTAGGGGAGAGGGTTGACTGTGTACATGTGGCAGCTGTGACATTGCCACATGACCCACATATTCCACAACTGTACCATAGAGGTGACTGACAAGTGACCTTTGCACATGCTACCATAGTATTGTGATTGCCATGGTGATTAACAGCACATAGGGCCAATGGGGAACAAGGTACAGAAGGTGAGTATGTGAGGGTGTAGTGCCTGTGATTAGTTAGCACTGGCATATATGACTGCTCACGTGGTCAAATGCCAGGTAAGTCATATGCAATGTGTCACAGGCAACGTACATGTGAACAGGACAAACAGTGACGTTCTGTCAAGTGAGACATGGACATACATATAGTAAGCTATGCAGATGTCACTAGGAGTCCACAGAAGCTCTGTAAATCTGCATTGCAGGTGGGATCAGTGTTCCAGGGTAACTGCAAGCAAACATGCATGCAAACAAAGCTACAGTAAGCAGGGCTGCATGTAGTCCATTGTACAACAAACAAGCTGTACCACTTCCAGTAGGTAACAGTGCAAATATGCAGGCACTATACACATGTACATGGAAATACACAGGTCAGATGGCTAGGGTCCAGTCTCAGCACACACAAGTGTACAGACCATGTACCATCAGGATGTACAATAACTGGATGGAAACCCAGGTGCTCATACCTGCAGTAATACACATGTCAAATAACAGACACTGAGCCTTCACTCAGTGGTTCCATACTTAGTAGGATGTATGCTACCTGTCCTGCCACCACAGTATCCCTGACATTTATGGGGACTCTCCCTCCTGTGAAAGTTAGTTTTGTGTGTTGGGGCTGTCTAGCATGGTATGAGATGTGAGCTTGCAGTGCTAGGGTGCTCCTGTGTGTCCTGTACCAGTCGTGTAGTACTGCACACATATCAACATCCTCAAACATCCGCATTGCAGAGTCCAGTGTGGGCAACATGCCACTTGCAGTTTACATGTCCATCATTAGCATCAATACTTTCATTACCTTATCCCCTGTGCTACCTATGTATGTAGCCTTCTGTTGACATCCTTACCACCAGTATGCCAACATGTGCAGATGATACACTATGGTACTTACCATGGGTGTAGACAACAGTACAAGACAATCATACCCTTACTGCATCAGGCATGCTGGGATATACCCACAATTATATCAGCACACAGTACTGTTAACAACATGATACTATTACTACACGTCTATGTAGTCACCCTGTGCATCAGCAACATGTTAACCTGTACCTGCACTGATGTTACAGATTGCAGGAGGTGGCACAGTTTCATCATATGCACAGGGTGTGAACTTGGTATGCCTGAGTCTGCCACTGATACCACCAATTGACATGTATGTGTATGTGTGTTGGTGAGGGACAGCAGTACAAGGTGGGGCAATGTTGATGCAGTGTGTGCATGTATGCGGTAGCCCTAGGTGTTGTCAATTCGCATGTGTGTATGGATGCACACAGTTCCACCTCATGGCTGCCATATACCGGTGTTTGTGGACAGCCACAGACTGTACCTGCCAGGTCATACAGATCAGTGTCTCTGGCCACGGACACGGTACCTGTGCCTTGCAGGGGTGCTACGGACCGTATCCGGTACCAATCCAGACTGGGTACTGTCATCAGAAGCAGGTGTTCATTGACTGGACACAGATCCCTGTCGGGCCTGTCCAGAGCCATGTGCACGTGGTCTCCTGGGGCGGTCTGATGACAGCACAGACCCAGCATTGCTGGGGCTGCTGCTGGCACTATGGGGGCAGCCGCGGCCCTGTTGTCATCCGCGACGACTGCCAGCTGCTGCTGTTGCTGGCATATGCCCACGTCGACGCCTCAACCGTCCACCATTGCCCTGGCTCATGGACATGTAGTTGTGGAACCAATCTAATATGTCCCCACAACATCTGTCTATGACATCGGTGAAATTACGGATGGCAGCCGCAATGTCACGCATACTGTCAGTCATGGCTGTGCGACATGCTGTCAGCTCCCTCAGACCCTGTCTGGTGTACCGTTCCATACGTGACTGTGCCTGCATGACAGCCCGAAACATAGCTGAGGTTGTAAGACCTCTGTGGGCATGTCTGACAGGGGCAGTACGCCCACGGATGCTCCCACGAGAACCCCTGGACATCTGTCTGTGTGGTACCATCTCAGGGCCATGCCCATGGCTGCTGTGTGGGGAAGCATGTGCCACAGATACCACATTACCCTGGTCAATGCCCACTGTATCCTGTCCATCACCTAGGGACATTGGTGACAAAGGGTGTATTGGCAGGATGACTGTGCGCATTGATGGGGTTGACAGCTGTGTACTGTCAATTGGCTGACCAATGATGGACCCTGGCATACCTTCCTGTGCCATTACACAGATGTCATCATTATCAGTACCCGTGGCACCTGATTCAGGTTCCCTGCTGCATGACACCAGAGCAGCACCAGAACCTGTGGGAGGGAAACAGGAAACACAGTTTACAATGTCTACACAATGTTACCAGTGATGCACACATGCACACATGCACAGGTGCACACATGCACATATGCACAGGTGCACACATGCACACATGCACACATGCACACATGCATGCACAGGTGCACACATGCACACATGCACAGGTGTACACATGCACACATGCACAGGTGCACACATGCACACATGCACACATGCACAGGTGCACACATGCACACATGCACACATGCACACTTGCACACAGTTGCACAAAGTTGCACACAGTTGCACACTTGCACACAGTTGCACACTTGCACACTACTCAGTATGCGAGATATCAACACACAGACACAGACACACCTGCATGCATACACAGAGCACTACTAAGTGAGCCTAATATTACTATTACTATCAAGACTATTAAAGGTATTGTTAATACACACTCACCAGCATGGATAGGCTGCATTGCTGTTACACTGGAGGGACCTGCAGAAGTGAGGAAATTAATGTCAGTGGGCACAACTGTGCCATTGTTACTGAGTATGATACAGGTCAGTAGTACAACAGTTGCCTTTCACAGGTCAGCTGCTGATATTGAGAATATCACACTTGCACATTAAATACTATGATGACAGCTACAAACCAAGGACACACCTCACACATGCATTAACTACCAGTGTACACAACAGTCAACTATACATATGGCATATTACCTGCACGCTCGTAGTCTTGGTGCTGTGTGGCTCCAGCCTCCATCATAATGCAGGTCTGCTGCTGTTGTTGTTGTTGGTTGGCTGGAGCCACAACACTTATGAGTAGTCCCTCCAGTCTGGTGAGTGGGGGATGTGTAGCCACCCCACCACCTGTGGCAACCTGTTGCCTGTGGATATCCGACGCACGCTGACGGACATTTCTGATTAAATCACTGCAGTGATGTCGTACCTGCTCATATGTCCTATTATGCATGCCTATGTCATTTACCCGACGGACCAGGTCTTGCCACAGTGCAGCCCTCTCCTGCTGATTCTGGCTGGTGCAGGAAAAGAGTATTGCATAATCCCGCACCAGGCTCTGGTGTATTTCCTCATCCTCAGCTGCAGAGTACGCTGGATTGCGCTGGTGAGCCATGGTCCTGAAAAAGGAAATAACATGATATCAGCAAAATATGTCAGCAGAATTTGGCACACATACTACACATGCTACTCGACTGTTGTGATACAACATATCTCACATATATAGCATCTGTCTGTCTATTGGTGGATACACATGTAAATGGCCAGGTATCAGTGCTCAGCCAACAACTGTGCAACAGTACCTGGCACACTCCATACGACATACTACCAAACCCCAGCAGTCAGAACACTGATTCAGGTCCAAAGCACCTCCTCACTCTGGGGGTTTGTATCAAGGTACTGTATGGGGTACATCATCAACTACTGTGAGCTGACCACAAACTAATTGCCCTGGATATACATATCCCACCTCCACCACCAGCACAAACGACTACAGTGAATAACATTTCAAATGCAAACTTTACACTTCGTAACACTGACATGGTATCCTTTAAGCCCACTGGGCCAGTGGAAGACACAACCCACAATGCTGACTCCTTCACAAATGATTTCTACGGACATCTCCGAGAATGCATGGATCATGCAATCCCATATAAGACCAAGACACTCTCCACAAAGGGAAAGCATCCTGTCTGGTGGACCCCAGCCATAGACAGATTGTATAACAAAGATGGAAGCTACTGCAAGACAGAGCATAATTCCATAAAGGGAAGGCATGTCTGATCAGCACTAGTAAAGAGCTATTTTCTCTCATACAAACATCCATGGGCAACTTTGAGAGGGAAATCAATGGGGACACTACAGATAACCACAAGGCCTTCTTCAGTTATGTTAGAAACCTGGTCAGAAACCCTCCAATATGCTCATAGTTAGTACACAACAACAAATAATTCACTGAACCCACAGATATTGGCAACATTGTGGCAGACAGGTTCAGTGCAAGTTTCCCCCTCCCTCTCCCCCAAACTAAGACATACTTATCCCAGCTGACTGTAACCTCCCTGTCATCACAGATGTCCAGGTGAGAGCCGCCTCAGAAAAGCAGAAAACACAGCATCAATGGGACCTGATGGTATCCCCGGTTGCATGCTACATGAACTCCAAGAGGAGCTAAACACACATATAGAAGTGCTATGTAACACTAGCCTGACTACAGGATATGTACCTGTACACTGGCGTACAGCAGCAGTGGTTCCACTCCACGAAGGAGGCACCTCTACATACCAATACAATACAACACAATACAATACATTACAATACAATACAATACAATATGCTATTGCCCCTGGGACTACAGCAGCATACTGTTCTGCTACCCTGACCATTGTGACACATGTGATGTGATGGTACCTGCTCCTGTCAAACAGTTACACAGGGTGACTCATATGGCATATTACCTATCTGACTAACATTCAGCAGGGGTATGTGTGACATGTACTCATGGGGAGTCTTGCTTCTTAATGCTGTGTGGTTTATTGCAGGGTATGTCTTATCTGTGGGTAGGAACCTGTACCTCCGCCATGTGCTCTCTACTGCGGTGTCATGGACGACACACAGCAGTCATTTAGGTTGTGGATGGTGTGAGGTGTTACTATGGTTGTTGGACATCTGTCATGGGTGTGACTTAAGTATGTAAATCCAGGAGTGGTAACCTCTATGTGGGTAGTATGTGTGTACTCTGTGGTGTTGTCAGTCACTGTGCATTGGTAATGTGTTTGAGTGCATTGTCACAGTGTTGTACATGTCACTGTGTCCTTCTCCATATCTGTAGCTGTCATGTGAGGTACATACCATGGCAGCCATTGTGTGGTGTGGAGGGGTACACTGACCTACATGTCCATAGCTGACACACCATGTCTGCTGACACATACCATGTGCAGGTATTCCAGGAATAGTGTGCCACTGTGACTATCATTGGGGACTATTGTACACATTTATGACCCTGTTCACCCCTGACACATGCAGTGGTGGGCAGCCAATCACATATCTGGTGGTTACTGGTGTAGGTGATTTGAAATGGGGTATGGTACTCCAGTTTCGACACTGGTGTTCACTCCATGCCTTTGTCACCAGGCACCTGTTGCAATACATCTGTACACATGTGCCTCACTCAGAATATATATACATCTCTCTCTCTATATATATATATATATATATATATATATATATATATATATATATATATATATATATATATATATATATATATATGTATATATGTATATATAT
This sequence comes from Protopterus annectens, assembly GCF_019279795.1. NCBI lineage: Eukaryota > Metazoa > Chordata > Ceratodontiformes > Protopteridae > Protopterus > Protopterus annectens. The sequence continues at coordinate 1,563,124,688 of NC_056725.1, forward strand.
ATATATATATATATATATATATATATATATATATATATATATATATATATATATATATGTCTGTATACATATACACATATATATATCGATGTACATATATTGCTATAGATATGGAGAGGGGGGGGTGAGAGTGACAGAGGGGGTGGGACAGGGGGAGTGTGAGATTGTCATATACAGTCATATCTGTAGATAGTCAGATCTGTCTGTCTATGTATATGTATCTACATATATCTATATCTGTATGTGTGTATTACATATATATGTTTCTACATATTCTATCTATCTACATCTGTCTATGTATTCCTACATCCCTCTCTATGTATGTATACATATATGCATATTATATATATATATATATATATATATATATATATATATATATATATATATATATACATACATATATTGACATACATACGTATCCATATGATAGATGGGTATATCAACATGTTTGTTTACAAAACTGTATACACACACTAACATACTGCTAAACATACATAACTGTGAAACCTACTTTGTACATTGCACTACAACCTACATTCAACCTACACTGATATGTGCACATAGATGCCCTCACATACATATGTATGTACAGCCTTCACTGATAGTTGCTGTATGTCCCCTGCCCTATGCACATCTTCATATACATATGGATACAGACCAATGACACATATGGAGGGTTCACAGTATGTAGACTTTTAAAGTATTACTTTACATTACCTGTGTTTGTCACAGCTGCTTGCGTTGCCGTTTGGTTTGGTGTCCTGCTGTTCCAGTTGTCAGTTGTCAGCTTTCAAGTGGGTTTTGATGACTGGTTTTGTTTGTGTATGTTTTTTTTTCTCTCTCTCTCTCTCTCTGTCTCTCCCTACCTTCAAAGGGTGCAATGAAAGTATTGCATGTGTGGACTGGGAGTACAGCATGCTTTTGTAGGTATCTGCATATGTCCATGTGATGGCCTCTGCACCAATTGTTAGCCAGCATTTGCTAATTGCATGCAGCCAGTTGTGTACTGATTGCAGTTCTCACTGTGATTCCAGGACAGTGCTATAAAAAGGTATGTGAGATAGGCGTAGCCCTTTCAGAGTTTAAGGGCAGGGACCATGCTGGTATGCTGTGGACACTGTTCTGTGAGTGTAAAGGTTAGTATCTCTCTCATATTTCTGGCTGTGTTGTAGATTAACATTTCTCCATTCATTTCTCCAGTTTCCTGTACTAAGTGTGTATGTACACTGACACCTAAGACTACTACTACTGTTAATGTGGGTGTGTGTGCTTTCCTGTGGGACATGTGGTGTAACTGGTATATAGCAGTGGTTCTTGCACTTTGTTGCTATGGCTTCAATATTTGCCATTTACATTCACTACTTGTATGCCTGCTAGGTGTCTTGACTGTAGTGTGTTGCTGTGGCTTTCCTATTTTCCATGTACATTCACACCTTGGAATGCTTGCTATATCTGCTAGGGTGTTACTGCATGCAGTGTGGTCTGGCCATGGTCTGGGCCTTGACATCTATTAGGGTATTTGAGTATGCTGCTGAGCAGGCCCCAGAGACTCTCAGGTGCATCTTTTATCTGCCTCATGGAATGGTACATATCAGTGGGGTACACCCATTAAATTGCCTGGTATTCTGCAGTTGTGACTGTGGGTTAGCATGAGCATATGTATTACTACACTATTTCCGACATGCAAGTGGTGAATACTTTCAGTACTTCATAGTTACCATTGCATGTGTTGTAACACCTTTCTGCCTACTGTTTGTACATTTCACAGGGAGTCTGTGGGGCATCCCTGTAACTCAGTCACTGTTGCTATGTCTAAGCTCTTCACTATTCAAATATGGCAGTGTCAGACCTCTCAAGTGTACAGATATTTGCAGGTTGTCTACATTTTTGCCTCATATTTTGGTCCATATCTCATAAACAGCTTTTTCTGGCAAATCACTCTGGGCTCAAGTCAGACTATAGTGACAAACATTTCAGTTTCAGACTTCATACCCTTCCAAACATCCAACAAAATGCAGAACCTGTTACTCTCTCAACTGTCTAAGTTTGTTGGAGCATTATTTGGAATGTGTCCCTGTTTTTGGGCCTTTGCTCCACATTTTTTATTACTTAGTCTAGATGTGTTCCTGTAAGAGGTTGTGGGGTATGGGCAGTGATTATCCTGCTGTGAGTATGTGTGTGGCTTGCAAGGTGCTACAGTGACATTATTACCTACTAGCTACCAACTAGCATGGCTGTTTCTATTCACACACTACTATTATAGAAATCCACTACATTTGACAGTAAATATACATGACATGCTTTGTGTACTACACATCCTATATTCCCTTTACATTCATTCCTACTATTACATGATATATTTATTGTAGCACAATGTTCTTATATAACAGTCATGGCTTAGTGGTAAGTCATGCAGACTACTGTTTCCAAGGTCCTGGGTTCGGGACTGACAGTGGGATTTTATTTTGCTTTTCAGCAGACTACAGGCCTTGTCATTCAGAGTGACTAAGGCACTTTTAAGCAGTTGTAACCTGGTTAGCGCTGGTTTGCACAGAGCTCACGCATGCGCACTGGCGTTCAGCTCCGTGCACAACTGCTTACAACCGCTTAAAAGTGCTTACTCTTGCGCACACCCGCGCTAATTTCTTTGAAAGAAATGAAAATGGGGAGACAGGAAAGTGGTGAAAAAGGTGTCTCAAAGAGGGCAAGACAGTAGGGAAACAAGCTCGGGTTTTGCAGGAGGGATGTAGGTAAGGCCCATAGCTGCCCATTTCTTCATCAGCAACAGCTGTGCATATGTTTGTAATTTGGTGTGACATTTGAAACCTTCCACCCCTGAGAGAGGTGTAAGGACAACAATAATACTTGTTGTACAGCCAGTTGTAATTGACAGTTTCCATGTCCAGCAGACATTTGTGCGAAATGGGCAGCTATGTATGGGGCGTAATTTTTTTGTGGGTACAGAGTGCCCTTTTTTTTTTCAGGTGAGAGTGGTATGTCAGGTACAGGAAGTCAGTATAGCTGGGGAGGTAGGTTGGGTAGGTTAACAGACAAGACAAACAAGATGCATACAGGGGTGGTGTATGACACATGTTGGGGGGTTACACAATTGACGGGGACGGATGTTTGGATATCTGGAGCCCATGAGCCCACAGATGGCAACAGTGGAACTGATATCCCCACCCATGGGCAGTTGCCACTGTGTCTTCACGGCCCAGGACGGGGCTGTGCTGGGGGCTGTGTAGGCCGGGCAGCAGGCACGCCTGTTAGTTGTGCCACCTGTGCCTCAAGCTGGCATAGGGGCCCAAGAACAGCTTCCCAGATCTCCCTACGCACCACAGTCCGGACACTACGGAGGGTGAGTGGATGCTCTCCTCCGGCCACACTTGCAGAGGGGGGATGAGCCCCATCCCCTGCAGCGCTTCCACCCGCAGGTGGCACAGGGCCACCGGAGGAGGGTCTGGCCTGGGCACTACTGCCAGGTGCACTCGCCAGCTGAGGAGGGAGAGGTGGGTCCGCTGGAACCCGCCTTCCCTGTCGTCCTATGTTTTGCATTATGTCATGACAGTTTGGGTTAGTAACGTACAATACCATTCACAATTAGTTGTAACAGCATGCATTAGTATTCCCATTAACCAAACACCCAGATATTCAAACCATTGAACAGCAAGCATAACACATGCATATTTTGAACAGCAATACACAGTCCAACAACATGCAGGGTTGATTGATGGCAACAAGCCATCAGGTTTGGATGTATGAACAGGGCAGATGCATCAACATACATGCAAATATGTATGAACCAACAGGACAAATGTCCAGGGGTGTTAATTGTGATTGCACATACCAATTTCACGTGGAATGGATTATATGTGGTTATAGGGTAGGGTGAAGAAAATTTAATTAACAACTTCAAATACCAATACATATGCTGTACATTTCTAATAGCTGCAGATATATACACACTACAGTTCTGCCTACAGTTTCCTATTTGATAACTACTTCAAGTTGGTGATAGGAATGTTACTGCTACATCAATATACATTTTCATTTTTATTCATACACATTCATATCTGGCTCTGTTCAGCTACATCATCCTGCTACATTTGCTTTATATAGCTATAGACAACTGTGGATGTTTGGTATTTCAGACAACCATACTATCTGCATATTGCAGACTGAGAGCAACATATCCAGATTTTGGGATACACATTCCAGCTGCAGTAACATTTTCAACACATGTTACTGTTTGGTTCTGCTTGTCACATTCATTTCATTCTGTACTGACTGCAGTATACTTTATTCAGGAGTTATTACTACTTTATTGGTGGATTCATAACTCTTTCTCACACTCTCTCACTTGTTTTATTTTTACAATTCAGGATGGTACTTAATTCTAGGCTTTATTGACATGTTTTACCTGTAGTTATAACAATCCTTTCCAACAGTCTCACTTCTGTCATGTTTCTGTATTTCAACAGGGATATATTTCACACATGTGTTTTACTCAGCTTCTGCAGCTGTATTTTTCAGCCTGCTGCAGGTTATGTACTATTATATTACAGGTGGGACATCTTTATTTCAGACTTGTTTCATTTTTCTGTTTGGATTACAGACTGCATCACACTTTTGTAATCAAGCAATACTTGCAAACCCTCTTACACTGTTACTTGCACATTTTATTAATTAGTGACTACACTGCACTCTTTTGCTAACTGTCATACTTATATATTTATTTACAGTTACAGGGAGAGGATTACTGACCTGCCTGGTGGCCAACCGTACCAGCCTATCGCCATAGGCTCTACGGTTCGCAGAACGGACACCTGCAGCTGTAATATAAATAAAGTAATATTGGAATACACATCTCCATAATATCAGCTAGGTTAATTTCTTACATAAATAATTACATGTAACTTACTCAGTAGTGGGATGTTGGGCATTTGCCGGGCCTCCTGGAGCCAATGGTTCAGTTGGTCCTGCTTCCATCTCTTCAGGTCCGCATGGTGGTGACGGACCTGCTCACCAGTCCTTGGTATCCCTGTGGCACTGGTGAGATCATGAGCCAACCGGTCCCACGCCTCAGCCCTATATGCTCCCCACAGGACCTGGCCCTGCATGAGTTGGGCCTCATGATTGTGGACAAGGAGCCAAACCATATATTTGGACTCCTCAACACCCCACCTCTGTGCTCGAAAGCAACTATCCTCACCTACACCTGACATTCTGGCTGCAAGTTGGTTCTACAATTGGTTATGCTGTGTATTCCCGCCTATGGGGCTTATATATGCCGTTTTTCCCGCACTTATCTGTGATTGGCCATTTTGGAATTGTATCAGCTTCACAAAACCTGCTTTGTCATGCTCCTCTTTCTATTCATTCCTATATATATGCTATTACTGCATTTCTAAGTGCAACTGTCATGGATTAGTGGTTTAGTACCTGGACTATGGTGCATCGTATCCTGGGTTCGAACCTGGCCACTGCTTTTTATATTTTATGACTGTCTACACAGGCTAGGAGGTGTGACTGTGTAAAGCAGTTTTGTTACAGCTTGCTCAACATTGCCTGTTGGTTAGCTTGTTGGCGCGGTGCGCAGCTCCGCGCAAATGGGTTAAGCTGGTTTACACGTCATTTGGCTGTCAGCATGCATATTACACTTAACTCAGCCATGGGCACACAGTTTCAGTGTGTTAAACCACTGCTCACCTACGGTCACTCATTTTACACCTGTTAAACCACTGCTCACCTACGGGCACTCATTTTACACCTGTTAAACCACTGCTCACCTACGGGCACTCATTTTATACCTGTTAAACCACTGCTCACCTATGGGCAGATGCACTCAGCTTGTTAAACTGTAGCTCAGCTATAGGCACATCTGACATTTTTTATTATTTTGTTATCTCAAATTTCTTCAAAATATATGGCCCATGTCATTACATTTTACATAAAATATAATTTTATATGTGTACATATATGTCAGGGACTTGTTTCATGCTTATTTCACTGAAAATAAAAATTGATGTTTGGGGGGGCTCGAACCATGACTGCCTGCTCTTCAGCCAACGTCTCTACCGCTACGCTATTGCTTCTTGGCTTACTTTGCATATTTAGTTCTTATATACTTTTCCACTGACTGCTAACTGTGGCTAAGTTATGGGCACGCCTGCGCAAACGAGCGTACTTACGGGCAAACATCTTTACAATTTAAAAAAAAATTATAAGATGTTCATTTGTACATTTTATGTTCGTAGTCTGTGGGGGCATGTGTTGTGTTGTATTTATTCACATTTACACGGGCTCTGTCATGGGGGTTTACTTTCGGGACTTTTACTCTTCTGGGGGCATGTCTGTTTGCAGGGCTCGGCCTACGGACACGCCCTCTACTGTCTTCCACTGACCATGTAAGCCTTAGGTGTGATTCAGCATGCCCTCATGCATATGCATGACATGCTGATGTCACACCGTTTAACTGCAGCCTCCGTGTAAGCCTTGTAACTCTTACACGGAGGCTTCGTGAATCCTGCCCGTAGTCTTTTTTTTTTTTTTTTTTCAGTTTGTATACTAAGGTTCTGAAGTGCTAACCCCCCCCCCCCCACATCAATGATCCATACTATCAAGGGTGGTCTTAGGTGATATAGAGCCCTAGGCAAAAGGCTCCATTGTGCCCATCTCTCTGTCCTTCAGTACTGCTTAAACCGTCTAGGTTAGTATCATCTTTTTACTTATGTTTTGCATGTATTTCTCTTACTGTAAATCTTCAGCTTCTTATTACATCCCTTCAATGCACCCTAACTGGCTAAAACTGCAGTTAACAGCTATAAAGGAAATAATGGAATTAAGGTGTAGGTCTGATTGCTACTAGGAAACCAGAAGACGTGATTCCAGATGCTGTGCGATACATTGCGCAATCTTTATACAACTTTTTGATGTAATGATGACCTGAACAAGGAAAGAAATTCACTATGTTTTTCTTTCTAGGAAGAAAAAACATGTGTCCAAGGCTTAATGTTTAAAGACGGCAAATTGTGATTATCAACAGGCACAAAAAAATGATTGTGAGGACACATAAATCATGTCTGGGAATCAGCTCCCTGTGCCAGTACCATGAACTAGCACCCGCCCCTCAGCTCTTCAAGTGAAAAGCAAACAAAAAAAAGAAAAGGCCTGTGCACTTCTCCATGCCAGTCCCAGCCCAGTTAAATGGGGAAGGTTATGTCAGGAAGGCCATCCGATGTAAAACTTTTGCTAAATGACATATACGGACAACAATACAGATTCCATGCCAGATCAGTCGAGGCCTGGGTTAACAATGACTGCCACCACTACTGTTATCCAACAGGGTGTTGGTGGAAATTGGGCTACTGTTGGCTAAAGGAGAAGGAGAAGAAGAGGGGGAAGGCATGTCCAAAGGCAAGAAGAGAGGAAGAAGGTTAGGAGCCTGGTAGTTAGGGTAGGAATGTTGAATGTTGGCAGTACGACTGATATAGGGAGAGCTAGCTGATATGATGGAGAGAAGGAAGGTTGATATGTTGTATGTGCAAGAGACCAGATGGAAGGAGAGTAAGGCCAGGTGTATCAGAGGCAGATTCAAATTGTTCTATCATTGTGCGGATGGGAGGAGAAATGGGGTAGGGGTATCCTGAAGGAGCAGTGTGCCAAGAGTGTTTTGGAGGTAAAAATAATGTCAGATAGAGTGATGTTTATGAAGCTGGAAATTGATGGTGTGATGATGAATGTTGTTAGTGCATATGCTTAGCAAGTTGGGTGTGCAATGGACGAGAAAGAAACATTTTGGAGTGAGTTGGATGAAGTGGTGGTGGGTGTACCCAAGGGTGAGAGAGTGGTGATTGGAGCAGATTTCAATGGGCATGTTGGTGAAGGGAACAAATGGTATGGGGAGGTAATGGGTATGTATGGTGTTAAGGAGAAGAATGCAGAAGGTCAGATAGCAGTGCATTTTGAGAAAAGGATGGACATGGCTGTGCTGAATACATATTTTAAGAGGAGAGAGGAGCATAGGATGATGTACAAGAGTGGAGGAAGATGCACACAGGTGGATTATATCCTATATAGGCGGGCCAGTCTGAAGGAGATTGGAGACTGTAAAGTGGTGGTAGGGGAAAGTATAGTTAGGCTGCATAGGATGGTGGTCTGTAGGATGACTTTGGTGATCAAGAAGAGGAGGAGGAGTGTGATGGTAGTACCAAGGATCAAATGGTGGAAGTTGAAAAAGGGTGATTGTGAGGTGGAGTTCAAGGAAGAGTTAAGACAGGCACTGGGTGGCAGTGAAGAGTTACCAAATAGCTGGGTAACTACAGCAGAGCTGGTAAGGTAGACTGCTAGAAAGGTGCTTGGTGTGACATCTGGACAGGGAAAGGAAGACGAGGAGACCTGGTGGTGGAACGAGGAAGTACAGGAGAGTATCGAAAGAGGTTGGTGAAGAAAAAGTGGGATTGTCAGAGACATGAAAAAAGTAGACAGGAGTATAAGAAGATGAGGCATATGGCAAAGAGAGAGGTGGTGAAGGCTAAGGATAAGGCATATGGAGAGTTGTATGAAATGTTGGACACTAAAGAGAGAAAAGGACCTGTACAGATTGGCTAGACAGAGGGACCAAGCTGGGAAAGATGTGCAGCAGGAAAGGGTGAAAAAGGATAATATAGGAAGCATATTTACAAGCAACGAGAGTGTGTTGACCAGATGGAAAGAGTACTTTGAGGGGCTGATGAATGAAGAGAATGAGAGAGAAGGAAGGTTGAATGATGTGGGGGATAGTGAATCAGGAAGTGCAATGGATTAGCAAGGAGGAAATAAGGATAGCTATGAAGAGGATGAAGAATGGAAAGGCTGTTGGAAGCATGGAGGTGTTCACTAGAGATGGCAGTGGAGTTTTTAACTAGATTGTTTATTGAAATCTTGGAAAGTGAGAGGATGCCTGAGAAGCGGATAAGTGTTTTGGTACCAGTTTTTAGAATAAGGGTGATGTGCAGAGCTCCAGTAACTACAGAGGGATACAATTGATCAGTCACAGCATGAAGTTATGGGAAAGAGTAGTGAAAAGTGAAAGCTAGGTTAATAAGGGAGGTGATGATTAGTGAGCAGTAGTATGGTTTCATGCCAGGAAAGAGCACTACAGATGCGATGTTTGCTCTGAGAGTGTTGATGGAGAAGTATAGAGAAGGTCAGAAGGAGTTACATTGTGTCTTTGTGGACTTAGAGAAAGCATATGACAGGGTGCCTAGAGAGGAGTTGTGGTATTATATGAGGAAGTCAGGAGTGTCAGGGAAGTATGTAAGAGTAGTACAGGATATGTACAAGGGTAGTGTGACAGTGGTGAGGTCTGCAGTGGGAGTGACGGATGCGTTTAAGGTGGAGGTGGGGTTACATCAAGGATCAGCTCTGAGCCCTTTCTTATTTGAAATGGAGATGGACAGGTTGACAGAAGAGATCAGACAGGAGTCCCCGTGGACTATGATGTTTGCAGATGACATTGTGATCTGTAGTGAGAGTAGGGAACAGGTGGAGGAGACCCTGGAGAGATGGAGATATTCTCTAGAGAGAAGAGGAATGGAGGTTAGTAGGACTAAGACAGAATATATGTGTGTGAATGAGACGGAGGATAGAGGAATGGTGAGGATGCAAGGAGTAGAGGTGGCGAAGGTGGATGAGTTTAAATACTTGGGGTCAATAGTTCAGAGTAGCGGTGAGTGTGGAAGAGAGGTGAAGAAGAGAGTACAGGCAGGATGGAGTGGGTGGAGAAGAGTGTCAGGAGTGATTTGTGACAGATGAGTACCGGTAAGAGTGAAAGGGAAGGTCTACAAGAGGGTAGTGAGACCAGCTATGTTATATTGGTTGGAGACAGTGGCATTGACAAAAAGGCAGGAGTTTGAGCTGGAAGTGGCAGAGTTAAAGATGTTAAGATTTGCACTGGGTGTGACGAGGTTGGACAGGATTATGAATAAGTATATTAGAGGGTCAGCCCAGGTTGGATGGTTTGGAGACAAAGCCAGAGAGGCAAGATTGCATTGGTTTGGACATGTGCTGAGGAGGGATGCTGATATATTGGGAAAGAGATGCTAAGGATGAAGCTACCGGGTAACAGGAAAAGAGGAAGGCCTAAGATAAGGTTTATGGATGTGGTAAGAGAGGACATGCAGGTGGTTGGTGTGAAAGAGCAAGATGCAGAGGACAGGAAGAAATGGAAACAGGTGATCCACTGTGGTGACCCCTAATGGGAACAGCCGAAAGAAGATGATGATGATGATGATGACACAATAGTCACTGTAAAGTAATCCAGCTGTCATCACACAGATACCCATTAGTCCTGCAATTCCAGAATTATACACACGTGAAAGAAAACAAAAGCTGGATAAACGCCTGGTATACACCTCAAGCGAAAAAAAATGAAAAGACCAATGGTTAGACCACAGCTGAAGATAAAAATGGAATAATCCACGTCAGGAAATAAATCACTTGCAGCTTCACAGTAGTGCCCTTTATAAAACCAAAAGTTGTAACTGAGATGTAGTAGTCAAGGTAGGAAACGGTTCACTTGCAGTTTCACACCACTTTATTAAACAAGAGTAAGCGCTTTCGCGATCACGTGTTTCTTGAACTGTATTTAAAAGCTGGGACATGGCTGAAGGTAATGACAACAATAAGAATCAGTGTGAATGACTAGTTGGACTACTACATATATACTCCAACCCCTTGATGCTAAACCCTATTTTTCCAGTGAATGAAAGAGAACAAGTGGACTATGATATGCATAAGAAGTTCACTGAACTGTATAGAGATCTGGAGAATAAGTTATATAGCTTTAAAAGGCTACAGTGGCAAAGGTTTCATCTAGAAGCATCATTAAAATATAAAATAGTGCCGAGAGGTCTCAGAGTATTAAATATGCCTACTTATGGTGAGACCTACCCTGAATTACTTCAAAAATGGCAGAATTTAAATTTACAGCTTAGCTATGATTATATGCATTTGCTTATAGAATTTTTTAAACCACAAGAAAAAGAGCTAGCTGATGAGATAAAAAGGCTGCAAGAACAACTGACTAATAATTTTCCTATAGAGGTACTAGTCAGTAAATTAGATGAACTTGCTGACAGTATACAGGGCTATGATAAGAGGTTGCAGAATACTAAAACTAAAAAATTGCAAAGGGACCTCAATGACTTTCAATGTAAAGAGGTCTTTTCGTGGCCAAGAAGAACAGCTGTGAGTACAGAAAATGTTGAAAAAATGACTACAGTACAGATTTCTGAAAATTCAAATATGCATAGTACTGCCCCCTTTAAATCAGAATCCCTGTGAGAACAGTGATGTCAGCACAGAGAGAGTATGTATAGAACCTCCCACATTTGAAAATGGTGGAATGGCAAAAGAAACTTTCCAAATGGCTTGCACTAACCGAAGGATGGATTCCAGTGTTAATTCTGATTCAGTAGCTTTTTTGGAGCAAAAGGAAGCTACACAAACCTCAATCCTTCCATTTGTGTTAAAGAAGGCGCTGCCAATAAGGGACAGGTCGAGCAGCAGGAATCAAAGAGGAAGAACGCGATTACAGCAGAGAGAACTAGTGACTCCTGCATATATGAACACCAGGAGCAAGAACCAACAAAAAACTTGGTAATTAATATATCTAGCTTTTCTTTAACTGATGCACAAGCCTCGTTGTTAAATAGAGGCCTGAACTTTATTCCAGCACAGAAAACAGTATTAACTGATTTATTAAAAGAGCTGAAGTTATTTTCTCGTAACCTAACACTTAAAACCATGCTTAAAAGAAATGTATTTGATAATATGTTTAAACAACCTAGTGCCTTTGTACCCAAGATACATCCCACAGTTGAAACTTTCACTAATGTGTGTGAACATGAAATTAGAGAGATGCATGCTAAAAATCTTCCACCTAGATTTTATAACTTGAGTAAATCAGAAACTGAAGCACTGTCAGAACTAAAGGATTCTCACAGCATTGAAATTAGGCCCGCTGACAAGGGGGGCAGTGTAGTAGTAATGGATAAGGTTTTTTATTACAAGAAAATGATGGAACTTTTGAATGATACAGATACTTATGTTGAACTAAATGAGAGACAAGTACAAGGTATAATTGACAGGATATCTGTATATATTTTTGACGTATTGATTACTAATTATGTATCAGAGGAATTGTTTGACTACTTACAGATAGAACATCCAACTATACCCATTATTTATGGTCTACCTAAAATTCACAAAGACATCACACAGCCCCCTATGAGACCTATTGTATCCAGTAAAGGATGGGCCACAGAAGCCATCTCAATTTATATTGAACAAAATTTACAAATAGTCCTAAAATCATGTGAGACTATACTAAGGGATACAAAGGCATTTCTGCGACTGTTATACAATAAGACCAGGAATATTAATAGAAATTATATGTTTGTGACAATGGATGTCACCTCACTGTTCACAGTGATACCGAATAAATGGGGTATTGAGAAAATACGTGATATTCTGACCTTGAAACAAGTTCTTCTAAGCACTAAGATTAATTTGATATGTGAGTTGCTTGATATTGTCCTAGAAAATAATGTCTTTATATTCAATGACAAGTTTTATCTACAGAAAGTTGGTGTAGCAATGGGCACGGCTTGTGCTAACAGCTACACCAACTTAGCATTGGCTGCATGGGAAAAAGATCATGTATTAAGTGCTAGCAATAAATATGCTGGCAAAATTGTATGGTATATACGTTTTGTAGATGACGTCTTCCTGTTATGGGATGGTACTAGTGAAGAGTTGCAAGAGATGGTGGAGTACTTACATAGCACCACTGAATTTTTAAGATTCACTAGTCAACATTCCAGGGACTCTCTTGAGTTCCTAGATGTTTTGGTTAAGAAGACAGCGTTAGATGAACTTACAACAGGGATGTATAGAAAATCTACATGGAGAAATAGTATCTTACATAAGACTAGTATGCATCCAACATTTGTACACAAAAATGTAGTGAAAGGACAATATATGAGAATAAGCCGCTTACATAATACAGATGAAGGCTTTGTGAAGACAATGACTATATTAGAGAAATACGTCTTAAACAGAGGTTATAGTAAGAAAGACATAAATGAAATCTCTAAATATACCATTGAAAATAGGGATGGGAGATGTAAACCGCTCTTCTCAAATACTATAGAAGATGTTAAAAGCAAGGAAGGTCATGATTTTAAAGTTAGATTCCCTATAACTTATTCAAGTGACATCAGAAGGTTCTGTAATATTTTTGAGAAGAATTGGAATGTTTTATTGTTGGATCCTGACCTGAGAGAATTATTAGAAGATAGACCCAGCTTTTCTTTTAGAAATAAGAGGTCCTTAAAAAGGCAACTCTGTTATAAATCCAGAAACAATGAAATAATGATCCTATCTGATAGGCAGGGGACTTTTCCTTGCAGAAATTGTACAGCATGTGACTATTTATATAATAAATCTACATATAAACATCCTACACTAGGATTTATAATTGATATAGATTTTTATGCTGACTGCAGAACACAAAATTTGGTTTATTTCAGCTTCTGCACTGTCTGTCATGCCTTTTATATAGGCAAAACCAATAGGTGTCTAAAGGAACGTATCCTTGAACACCTTAGAGATATAAGAAATAAAAAAGACACAAGTGCTTTAGCAAAACATGTGGAAGAAGAAGATAGGAAACATATTTTTAATTTCATGGTTTTAGAAATAATAAATAAAAGTAAGAGGGGAGGTAATATAAGGAATATGGTAGAGGAAGCAGAACAAAGATGGATTTTACTACTTGGGCAGATAGGTCTCCTGGATTGAACAATGCTGTTTCCTTGAAGCCTTTTTTAAAATCCAGACCACTAAAACATTAAGTAATATGGATTAATACATAAAATGTGTCTGTTATATGTATATTTTATTTCATCTTATGCAGAATATAAGGCAAATTAATGTACTGATGTATGCAATTTTAATTAGTCTGTGTCATAGTTCTGTATGTGTTTTCATTGGTTGAACCATATTTTAAATACCAATGTTTTAACTGTTTTTATGAGTCTGAAGAAGCGATCAGCTGACTTAGATCGTGAAAGCGCTTACTCTTGTTTAATAAAGTGGTGTGAAACTGCAAGTGAACCGTTTCCTACCTTGACTACTACATCTCAGTTACAACTTTTGGTTTTATAAAGGGCACTACTGTGAAGCTGCAAGTGATTTATTTCCTGACGTGGATTATTCCATTTTTATCTTCAGCTGTGGTCTAACCATTGGTCTTTTCATTTTTTTTTTTAATTCCAGAATAATGACTGTTTAACTTGCATCAGTAGGGACCGCCAGTTATGTCCCAATCCATAGACACTTTGCTGACCAGATACAACAGAGATAAATATGTAAAAATACTAGTAGTAATAACACTGATGATGATGATGATGATGATGATTATACAAAGAAGAATGGACACGGTAATGTATTTCAAATTTGTTTCACAAAAACACACCTCAGTTGAAAGAGACAGATCTGAAACATACAGTCTTAACAAGTACGGGCCTAGGATTTTATTTATTTATTTATTTAACTTTCTTTACTGGGAAAGTCTAACTGGGTCAGAAACCCATTTTCAGCAGAGGCCTGGGGAGAAAAGCTCCAAATGTTACATGAAAGTGAAGGCATTATACATGAACAAGACAACGGCAAGTATTAAAGCACACATTAAATAAGTAATGACTACAGAGAGGCAGACACAATAATAAAACATGTACTAGATAGGCAATACTAAAGAAAAGTAATGTGGTAACTTTTTTTTTTTCAAATAGGATTAAGGTAAAGAGTGAGGTTCAGGCAGAGGGTGAGAATATTAGAAGCAAGGATATGCTTAGAATAATTGCGGAGTAGGATGGGAATAGTTAAATGTGTAAAAATATATAAAGTTTCGTAATTCGATTATTAATGGTTAGTGGATGAAATTCATGGTCTAGTGTTCTTCAGATGTAGAAAGGGAAGGCCGTAGAGAGTGAAAGGAGTGGCAGGTCTGATTACAAAGAAAATGTTTTTTTAGGGTGTGTTTGAAGTTGTTAAGGCACTCAGTGGTAGTAATGTCCATTGGCAGAGAGTTCCAGAGCTTGGCGGTAGCATGAGAGTATAAGCACTGAGCAGCTCTTTTGTTTGGAATGTAGACAGGAGTTGTTTGTTTTCAGAGCAGAGGGCTCTGGTAGAGATGTAGGGTTTTAGGACAGATTTGAGGACTGGGCAACTGTCAGGTGTATATATCATTTTATGTGAAGAAGACAGCTGACCTAGGTTTAGGTGGTGTGCGAGTTCGAGGCGGTTTAGTTCTTTCAGAACTAGGCAGTGATGAGAATGGTAAGAGTAGCCTGTGGCAAATTTGGCAATTTTATGGTAGCAGGATTGGAGCTTGTTTTTAAGAGAAGATTGTAAATTGGTGTATAAGTGGGCTGCATATAAGAGAGAGGGAAGTAAATAGGTGTTGGCGAGGATTTTTCTGGTGGAGTTATCCAAGAAGGTTTTTTTGTCTATAGTGTTCTTAGTTTAATGTGGGTTTTTAAATGCTATTGCAGATGTGGTATTTGAAAGTTAGTTTGTTGTCTATGGTAATGCCTAGTAGCTTAGCCGTGGGAACTGTTTCAATTTCTGTGTTATCCTGAGAGAATATTTTAAAGTTAAATGAGACTGGTTTTGCCGAGAAAAGCAAGAGTTTTGTTCTTTTAGGATGTAGGAGTAGCTGGGCTACTCTCAGCCATGTCTCAATTGAGGCGAAGGTGGTTTGAGTGAGTTGTTGGAGATGTTGTATGTTCTTAGAGGAGGATATTATGGTAGTGCCATCTGCATATTGGATAATAGAGCTAAGAGGTGATGAGGTGTGAAGGTTGTTGGTGAAAACACTGAAGAGTAAGGGTCCAAGTATGGACCCTTGTGGTACCCAGTTGTGTTGCTTTAATATTGGGACAGTTTATTTTGCCATTTAACACATTGTTGGCAGTTGGATGGGTAGTTTGCAAATCATTGGAGGGATGGTGGGGTGTAGCCTACAATAGATGCCTGATGAAGAAGTTTGTTCTGGGACACTGTGTCAAATACCTTTGATAAGTCTGGCAGTAAGACAGAGTTGATATTACCAGAGTCAATGGAGTTGGACACAGTTTCCATGAAGGAGATTAGGGTAGTGGTGGTGCTGTGTTTTGGGGGGGAAACCATGATGGGTAGAGGTAATTAGCTTGTTTTGGATGAGATGGGGAAACAATTGCCTATGTATGGATTTTTCCAGGAGTTTGAAAAGAGGAGAGGGGATGGAGACTGGTCGATAACTGGATAGTTCATTGGAGTTGCCCCCTTTATGTAAAGGGGGGATGAGAGATTTTTTTTTCCAAAGGTTAGGGACATTGCACTCTGCTATGGTGTGATTTATTAGGATGTTGATAGAATATGCTATGGCTTCTGTAGCAAGTTTTAAGTATTCAGGGGGAGGTTGTCAGAGGGATGGGAGCATGGTTTTAGTTTTTGAAGTAGTTTTTGAATGAGAGAGGTAGTGATAGGTTTAGGAGAAAAGGGGATAGAAGATGTAGTACTAGTTTGTTGAGGAGGTGAAGGTTTTTTTTTTGTTTGTGCAGGAGTCATGAGATAAGGATGGTGTGGGATCAGAGATGGGGCTTAAGGTAGTTGAGGCATTGGGATTTGTTAACAGTTTGCTTATGCTATCTATAAAATGAGAGTTAAACATGTTGGCTATTTCTAAGGGAGTTTTGTCAGGGTGTGGTGATGGAGTTTGTTTAGAGCCTGGAGTAAGGAGGTTTGAGATGTATTTCCAAAATTGTTTTGGGTTGTTTTTGTGGTTTGCCAATTTGTTGGAAAAGTGTTTTTTTTTGTATTTTGTCTAAGTTCACTAGCTTTTTTGCTTTGTTTAGTAACTGTTTATATTTGATTAGGTTAGCATCAGATTTGTTATTCTGCAGTTTCTTCCAGGTTTTATCTCTATCTTGTTAATGTTGTTTGGTATTTTTTGTTAGCCAGGGAGCATGGTTAGTTTTTATTCTTTTGGTGTTGATGGGGGCTAGACTGTGGAGAATATTAGAAATACATTGTTGAAGTATTCAAGGGCATCTTCTACTGGTAGTGTTTTAAGTGGATTCCAGTTAGTGTGTTTTAGGATTTTGTTAAACCTTTTTTGGTCAAAGTTCCTGATATTTCTTGTGGGTTTTGTATGTGTGGGTTCTTGTAATTTGTGTTGTGGATCTATATATGAATATGAGTAGGTGGTCACTAAGAGTATTGGGTAGAGTGTAGGGATTAGAGTATTTGTCAGGATTAGAAACTAGTATCTAGTCAAGAGTTGCACCTAGGGTATTGCTATTATGCATACAGATGGCATTGGTAAAAAGGTGGGTATAACCATAGAGGTTTATGCTATTAGTAGGGGAGTCAATCATCAGATCTTGCCAGTTGATATTGATATTTCTCATAATTATAGTTTCATTACTGATGTTTTTTTGATATCCAGGAGAGGATATCTTCCATAGTTTGGATATTTTGCTGGGGTATATATAGTCCAACAATGCATATTTGTTTTGTTTTGTTAATTTGTAGGATTCTGATTATAATTTATGCATTGTTGCAAGTTGGTGTTTCTCTAGGGAAAGGTGAGATTGTGATGGTGTTAGGATAGATTAAGGCTACCCCACCACCAAGTATATCATAGCCTGGGGGTGTTATTTCAGTATTATGGATATGGGGTTTTAGCCAGGTTTCAGTGATTACTAGAATACCTGGGGTGTGTTGACTTAACCAAGCATGACATTCTGTGGCTTTGTTACAGATATTATGTGTGTTTAGGGTTGCTAGAAGAATATTTTGGGGATTTAGGCTTTATATAGAGGAAGCTGTGGTTAGGGGCACTGGGTTGGGGTGGATGTCCCCACACAGGGAAAGTGTTGCTTGGAGAGGTAATATTTGAGGTATTAGGTAGATTTATTATTGCTGAATATTATGTAGAAGTTAGGTTTACTAGAGATGTTTTCAGGAAGGATTTTGAGTTTTGAGAGCTTCATTATGTGATATTGCATTAGGCTGGCTGATATGGTACTAAAGCTTTCTGTAGGGTTGTCATGATGCAGAGCAAGAGTAGAGTATGTAAATATTGCTGGGTTTGGGGAATAGTTCAGGGAGGTGATATGGATTAGGAGACTGCTATATAATCTTAGAAACAGGTTAAAGACAGGGGAGAACGTTTTTAGTGACATGGTTTAATTTGAGTTCTAGAAGGCAGGGGTAGTGGAATGGGAAGTAGGGAGCAGATTGTGAAGCTTTGAAGTGGAACTAGTGGAAGTGGAACTAGTGTAGTAATGTGTGGGGTTTTGGTGTTAATTTAATGTATGGATGTGGGGGTATTTGTAACTGGATAACAAGCTTTGGGGGGGGAATAATGGTAGGTATAAATGTAGGGAAAGCATGGGTGGATAGGAATGGGGGTAGGGTAAGCGAGCGGAGTTCGCCTGAGCATAGTGAGGGTGAATGGAGTGGGATGATCCAGGACTTTGAATATCTGAAAAGCTAAGAAAAGAGTCATTAAGTATATCTCTGGGTTTCTGAGACAGTTTAAACTTACAATAGGTGGGAAATTGCAAAGTTTTGTGCCTGTAAGTGACTTTGTATGGAGTTGTATGGTTCAAACTGAATGGACTTTGTAGGGAGTCTTATGGTTCAAATTGAATGGACTTTGTAGGGAGTCTTATGGTTCAAACTGGACTTTGTATGGAGTCTTATGGTTCAAACTGAATGGACTTTGTAGGGAGTCTTATGGTTCAAACTGAATGGACTTTGTAGGGAGTCTTATGGTTCAAATTGAATGGACTTTGTAGGGAGTCTTATGGTTCAAATTGAATGGACTTTGTAGGGAGTCTTATGGTTCAAACTGAATGGACTTTGTAGGGAGTCTTATGGTTCAAATTGAATGGACTTTGTAGGGAGTCTTATGGTTCAAATTGAATGGACTTTGTAGGGAGTCTTATGGTTCAAACTGAATGGACTTTGTAGGGAGTCTTATGGTTCAAACTGAATGGACTTTGTAGGGAGTCTTATGGTTCAACTTGAATGGACTTTGTAGGGAGTCTTATGGATCAAATTGAATGGACTTTGTAGGGAGTCTTATGGTTCAAACTGAATGGACTTTGTAGGGAGTCTTATGGTTCAAACTGAATGGACTTTGTAGGGAGTCTTATGGTTCAAATTGAATGGACTTTGTAGGGAGTCTTATGGTTCAAATTGAATGGACTTTGTAGGGAGTCTTATGGTTCAAACTGAATGGACTTTGTAGGGAGTCTTATGGTTCAAATTGAATGGACTTTGTAGGGAGTCTTATGGTTCAAATTGAATGGACTTTGTAGGGAGTCTTATGGTTCAAATTGAATGGAGGGCTTTCAGATGTTTTAAGACTGCAAGAAGGGGGTGGGGAAGTTGTGAAATAATATGATTCTAAAGTCGGGAGATGGCGTGGGTGGGAGAGGAGCAGGAGAGGGGGAGGTAGTTAGACATGAGGAAGTAAAGAGGTAATTATTGTTACATTCCTGTTAGTTCGGTGAGGTGGGGGGGGGCAGGTGATTTGAAAATCAGCTAAGAAGTGGAATACAGTTTTAAGCTTTGCTGAAGCTGAATAAACTGTAACATTCATTAATGTAGGTTAGAGGCCTGTAGAAGCTTGCTGGGGTCCTTTACTTGATGGAATGGCTTGTGCTTCAGGCTGTTGTATATTGTGGCAGGTGGAGTCAGGATGAAGAATACTAGGTCCTTGACCCATGAAAAGGAGCAATAGAAAAAAAAAAAGATTATGAGTAGTGTGGTAGGGAGGAGCAGAAAGTAGTAGAGGACAGAGCCCTGTGAGACACTCTCACTGTAACCTTGAATTTCACCTGTCTAATTCCTATATGATATTTGTCATGTCTTACTTGTAAGCCACACTGTTATCCATCTTATCAACAGAACATCAAAACCCAGTTGTTCTAATGTATTGATCAGTGTTTTGTGCACGACCCTATCAAATACTGAAGTTAAATCTGTATAACTTACATCCCAGCACAATGTTTCATTCATAGCTGTTATTATATTGTCATAGACTATCATGTTACAGGCGGTAATAGATCTATTTTCAACATATGCATGCTGATATATGGTTTCAAGTCCCAGCCTTTCCATTTCTGACAATAATTTAATAAATATAACCTTCTCCATTATTTTTCCACAACATGAAAGTAAACCTATGGGTCTTTATGACTCTAGGTTTGTCCTACTTCTGTTTCTGTTAAATACAGGTTTAACTACTGCATTTCTTTAATCATGAGAAATCTCCCCATATTTATATGACTTAATAAATAACAGATATAATGGTACTGTAAGTTCATGACAAAGTGTTCTTAGCTCATTATTACAAATGCTGTTTCCTCCCTGTGCTTTGTTTGGATCCAGTTTGCACAGCTCCTTTTCATTATAATCTAATTTGATTGCAGTATCTGAGGTTACCTAGATGACACTAGGAGAATGTATCACCCCCTTTGTGAAGGCAGACTGTTTTGTACAAGATTTTGTAAATAAATCCATTATCTGTTGTGTCTGAGAATACATTTTAGAATCTACACACAGATTATCAATTTGAATGTCTTTACTCCTATCATATATTATATATCTGTAGATGGTTTCCTATGTTCAGTATCTTTTTATGCGTTTGTGAATAATTTCCTAGCACTGCTGAATCAGTATTATTCTAGTGTGTTTCTGGGAAATTTAAGGTCCCAGCCCCTATTATTCATCCCTACTGTGTTTCATGCAAAAAATGTATGAATTCCTCTAGGTTACGAGCACTTGACTCCAGCAATTGTTATATGTTCTAGGGTTGTATTTATTGTCGCATTTACACTCTACAGTAATGGTGTTATCATTGAACATGTAGTAAGCACAGGTCTCATAACAATATTTAATCCCTATCATAACACCTTCACTTGTTTTTTTTATTAAAATGTTTGTTACAGTAAAAACATTTATACCATTACAGAACTGATTTCCAGTCATTGTTCTTTAACCATATTTTACAAACAATAACATCATTCTTCAGGGACTGTAGCACATTTTCTGATTAAAAAAAAAACTTTAGCATTAACTACCATCAGAGGTGCATCAAATGCTGCTATCTCTGAACAGTTAATTTTTTGACCTGACAAAAATCCTGCCTTGTGTTAGTCAAATATTGCAAAATATCTCCTGCAAGAATTCTCTTCCCTGATTTTGACAAATGCATGCCAAGCATGTGCGCCCAAAATAAGGCTTGAATGCTATACACATTTCCATTTTTTAAAAGAGGACATTTTTTCATATAGGTATTTACAAAAAAATATTTTAATTCATGGTGGATGAGATCATTTGTCCAAACTTGAATAAAAACAGATCCATACTTCTTAACAATAAAGCATTTTAAGGCCTTTCTCACATCCTCTATTTTTGCTCTGGCAAGCATAACACTATTTGATGTTTATGTATTCTCTGCAACAGAATCTCCAGGTACAAAAATATTTTTTCTGACCAGATCTGAAGAATCTTTTAAATAAAAAAAACCTCAAAATTAAAACAATAAGTGAAACGGTCACCGAAAAACCAATCAGTAAAAACAAAATGAAAACTCCAGCAAAGCTAGAATCTCAACTGAGTGACCTCTCAAACCTCTTGTATCAGAGGCACATGGAATATATGCAAATGACCCTTATGAACATCAGGTGTTTCAGCTAATTGGCGATTCTGAATGCCCATGACTTGTTTCGTCATTTTAATGGACAATTCAGGCCAATAAAGCCAAACCCCAATAGCTGTGGATATGCATATTTCAGCCTTGTTATGACCTCGTCAGCACAGCACAAGCAGAGTGTTTGATTAAGCATAAGAAACACAGGGCTGTTATACCCAGCTGATATCCATTATCATTAGGGTCACTGCAAAAATATCCCAAACAACAAACTGCAGGTCACTGCAGTGACCCTAATGATAATGGATATCAGCTGGGTAAAACAACAAAATGTAAATCAAGAACATCTTCTTGACTACAAGCTATCCCTTTCTTCCTACAAACAGTGAAAAATAGTGGCAAAAATAAGCCTCCTCTTAACAGTTTATATACTCATGCATGGAACCTGCAAAGCCCATATCATCATGACTGTGCTAGTGATATCTTCATTAGTACACTGTTACTGTTCAATGATGATATCCAAATAGGTGGATATATGCACTGAGCTATTATATGATTTCCAAATGTGTGGATATATGCACTGGGCTATTATATGATTCCAAATGTGTGGATATATGCACTGGGCTATTATATGATTCCAAATGTGTGGATATATGCACTGGGCTATTGTATGATATCCAAATGTGTGGATATATGCACTGTGGTGTTATTTTCTTCCTCTTGAAGACTGGCAGAGTAGATATGGCCTCTTTAGGCACTGGTTTCAGCAGGGCTTCTGCTTAGTCTAGCCAGAAGACCCAAGATATTTCTATATCTGTCATATCTGCTAAATAGGGACTATTGGGAGCACCTGTTATGACACTATTATGGTCCATTATATAAAGTGGATACCTGGCACCTGATTGCCATAACAATGATTTAGATATCCTGAAACATGCTTCCATGTTGAGCTCTCTCTCTTCAGCTGCTACAAATATAAGTAGGGGGAAATCAGTGCACTGTGAACCTCCCAAAAGAAGCCAAGATAACTTAACAGCCAAATTCTAAAAAAAAGTGTTACAATAAATTGTTGATACATTTCATCTAATCTTTACTTCCCAGTTCCGTAGTTTGGGATCGCTATAGCAATACCTGCACTGCTGATATCAGTGTCAATGGCATCACTCATTGCCATGGCAAGAATGTGCCAGGCATCCACCATATATAAGATGCCAAATTTTCCAGGTGACTAGGTACATATATATATATATATATATATATATATATATATATACACACACGCACACACACACACACACACACACACATATATATATATATATATATATATATATATATATACACATCACATATGTATGTGTATAAACTATATATATATATATATATATATATATATATATATATATATATGTATATATATATATATATATATATATATATATATATATATATGTATATATAATGCATATACCAGGCTGCTGCAAATGTAAGTAGGGGAAAATTGTTATACTGTGATCCTCTCAAAATAAAATTCAAAAAAGCACTGAGTTCCAAACGGCAGTAGTGCTCCCAAAAGTTTTATTCGGACATCAAGTGCCACGTAAACAGTGTAAAAACAGTGTTAAAAGTACTAGCACGTACTAGTAATTAAGGCTGCAAACATATAAAACAAAACCATAAATGTAAAGCGCTTTTCATCTGGATTCTATCCGGACTTCTTCAGACAACAAACCAAAATTAAAATCCTGTTTAAATAACCTCTGCTTATAAAACTGACCTATCAGGTCACAATGTTCTCCATTTAAATCCTCTCAAAATAAGATGAAAAAAGAAATCACTGGAAAACAGGGCAGAGTGAGCTAAAATCCTTTAATAATTCCAAACAATTTTCCAGGTGCACAGAGTGAACTGAAGTCCTTTAATGATTTCAAGCAATTTCCAGATATGCTACCTATATTTCTATGTTCTTGGCCTGAAAATATAGGGGCAGCAACTGTATCTCTTTTCTTTTTTATTTCTTCACATATCTGCTTAATGTCTAGTCTGTCATAGCCCCTATCTACTAAATCTTTGACTGCCATTTTCATTTGCTCCAACATATTATTATCTTGTGTATTCAATCTTGCTACTCTTAAGAACTGATTGCTGGCTACGTTCTTAAAAGTAACATGTGGGTCCATGCTGTTTCTGTGTAATATATTATTACGTTTAATGGGTTTGTTATATAAACAGATGTCTATGAAGCCTGGTTTCCAGTGATTTCTTTTTTCATGTTTGATTCAGTTGGTGTATCACTGGATTTGCCTGCATGCTGGTTCACTCATTTTTTGTTGAACCTCTCAAAGTAAGGCAAGTAAACTAACAGCCTGTGTATAGGTTGAGGAATGGTGCAGGTACGAGGTCTGTGTCAGATGATGTATCTTATGTACAGTCAACAGCAGTCACCACACCAGTCATTCAGCATAGAGATGGAGGTCAACCAGCTGAAGCTGACCTGGTGGATTACATGTTGGTTTTCATGGTCATTTCTCAAGAAGCAGCAGAGGATGCTCTTCTGACTGTAGCCCAGAGGTGCTCCTTGTGTTACCTGGCATCAGGTGTGGAGTTTGGTCAAATCCAACGTGTGTTAGCAGTTTCTCTTGGCATAGTTAGTAGAGTTGTGTGACAAGTTGGCACCAAGCATTATGCCACCGGATGCAGACCCTACCCATGATGTCAGCCACAGAGATGACCATTATCTGTAGTGCTCTCTTTTGGACTAGCCCGATAGGCCTCTGTACCCTGCCCTCACCTTGTTCAGGTGTCATTCTTCATACCCAATATGTAGCCCAAATGTCCCCATTGTCAGTTATACTCCAAGTGTATGTCTGTGTCCCCCCTCTTTTTTTCATAGCCCCACTCCAAGTCTGTGTTTTATGTCTGCCAGTCCATCCTACCTTACCTACTCCTTGTAGCCTTCCCTGACAAGTTCTTTATTACCTTCCCCATCTACCCTTCTTTTGCAAATATATAAAATGGCTGCCCATCCCAAAAAATTGCCCTTCTTCCCCATCTAGCATTCTTTATGGTTACCACTGTGTACATGTTCCTCTGCTTGCTCTTCCCTTTGCTATCTCCCCATTTCCTCCCTGCTGATATAATTAACTGTTAGCATATTGTTTTGCTGGCCTACAGTGCCTGAGTTGCACTATGAGGTATTTCATTGTGTGCATGAATGCCCATAGCCTCAGGTACTTCCTTTTACTGTTGTAATCGATTTTCACATGACTGGTAGTAGTAGTATGGCCCTTCACTGCAGTTCTGTAGTATGACTGCTGCCAGTAATATGGCTGCTTTGATGTATTATGCAGCTCTTTTCAATGCCTTATGGTTCTATGTTGTTTCTGATGCAAGATAAGTAGCAATGGGTTACATTGCATTGTGGAAACCTTGATATTTAGTGATACACAGAGGCAAAACAAATGATTCTGAATACCCCCCAGTCAGCCCTTGCAAACTTACTTTGTTAACATTCACAGCATAAACAAAATGTATATCTCAATTAACTAAGATGCACCTTATAAACAAGCAGGCAGAAACCAAACTTTGTGTACATTTTATAGCTACAGGTAAATGAGTGAAAATATGCAATGCAAAACAGTTAATCAGATATGTAACTTTTGTGTGGGGTAGTACTCATTTTGTCTGAGTGTGTTAAGATGGAAACAAGTGCTGAGTATTACATCACTGGAAACAAAAAGCCACTCTAAAGCACAAGTATTTATTGGTTTTGTTGAAGTGCATACAGTGAATACACTTCATGTTTCATGCAGAATTTGTGTATTCATTGCAAACAGTTAATGAAAACAATTGATTTTTAGTTTGGGAATCTATGTCTTAAAGACAAAACAGTTGCATTTAAAATAGTTGATCATGCACAATACAAAACTATAGTTTAATTCACTTTTCAGACTGTAAAGACAAGTAATAAAATATAGACAATTGCATGCAAGTTTCTATCATATTCATATTATAAACTTAAGCCATTGGAATAAGTGTGGTCACCCTGTGTGTACAAAAGCAGTGAATGTAAGCTGTTGTTCCAGATTGGGACAATGCAATCTTGAGTTAAAGAAACCAGATATTCTAGGAAGAGATGTTTGTTTTACTCTTGACAACCATAGGCTTTGTATGACTTCATATATATTCTGATATGGTGAACAGATGCGGCTTTGTACAGTCACAGTTAAAAGACTTAAGGCAAGGGGCAGACTGCACAACTTTTATTATTAATGTTTTAAGAAAATAATGAGGCTTAGTATGTTTCAAGTGGCAGTATCCTTATGTGGATACTCTGTTGATTGCTTTAAAGAATGGAAAGGGGAGACAGGAAAGACTGAAAGAGGGGAGGCACAACAAAAAGGGAGACATCAGGAAAACATTAAGAGGGTTGTACTGGAGGAGGTGGGAAAGGAGGGACAGGGGGGTTACAATGTTTTTGGTGGGAGATAGACCCCCAATTTTTTCAAATATTTTTCTTGGTGGGAGATAGACCCCAATTTTTTTCAAGCATTTTTCTTTATAAGAGGGTAGTGATGTGGGAAGCAGATAAGATGGCATAGGAGATAGGGTAAGGAATGGAAAGGAAATAGTGACAATGAGTGGTGCTCAACCAGAGTCCCCAGTCCACAAGGCCTCAAACAATTCCACTGCCAGATGGTGTTGTACTGGAAGATCTCAGTGTTGAGGGGGCAGGGTCCTGTGATGGCATGGTGGATGGTGCTGACTGGGCAGCAATTCTTCCAGTCTCTGAAGAGATACCTCTATTGGCTCAAGCCATTTGTCCATGGCCTGATCCACTACATTTTCAACCAAATTCAACCTTAATTAAAAAAAACATGATGGTGTTACAGATGGATGTAGTACTTATACTTCAGGACAATGAGGTGTGCTTTCACAGTATTCTGCTTAATAACTTTAAGCATATAAGAGGATAGATAGTTTAAATGTATAAAGAAGTAATATAACTAGACATTGCAAATTCCACCCATCACCCCTTGCATCTACTCTGACTAGGGTGTGGTGCTTGACTGAGTTCAACCACCTTGTAAGTATAAGTAATATTTTTGAAGAAATGACTATGCTATACAAATATTATACTTATAAAGACATTTCTGACCTACAAAAGCAAAATTTCCATGCAAAACTATTTGCATGTACTTCAACTATTAACTAAGGTAATGCAATACTGCAAATGAAATTATGTGGCAATACAAATATTTTTTGTTTGTTTGTGTTTAAATACATACATTTATATAAATGTAAAATAGTTGTAAGTATGCTAATGCAGTTGTATATCTGTAATTTGCACACACACACACACACACACACACACACACACACACACACACACACACACACACACACACACACACACAGTGCAAAATTCAATTATCCATGACTAATAAACTACCTTACATTGTTAAAGAAAACATAAGTTTATTAGTTAAGTGGATAATTGAATTTTAAAGAGTATAACAGGGGAGGGATATGTGATGAAAAGTATACTCTGAAAAGGCCAAGAGCCAAGTCACTAGAGGAGTTTCAGGAGTGTTTGTGTTTCTTACAATTTGTTACCTGTTGGAATTTGTCGCTGCTCATCCTGTGCATTTGTAAAAGAGTGATCCTGTTGGAATTTTATTGAACTGGACTGTGCATTCATATTTTATTAAATTGTTTAAGAAGGTAACACTGGCCTTTTCTGTTTCCCGTGGTGAAAAATCATTAGTTTTTAGTTTTATATATGTTTCTTTTATTATGCAAATAAGGTTATCGTTACCATATTAACTTATGATTACCTGAGTTAGGCAGTAAACGACTTAGGAAACTGTGAACATTTTAAAATAAGAAAAAATAACAGAAATATTGGAAATTAACAGGAAACAGTTCAAAATGATGTAAGATTATTGAGTTTACTTCAGTCCATCCATCCATCCTCAACCTCTTTTTCACATTTTGCACATGGGGTCGGGGTGTCACTTCAACAGTGACAATCATCTCGAACCAAAGTTTACTTCAATAAATGTTTTATTTTAATCATATGATGGACATAGTAGACTGGCTTTAGTGAATACTCTAAAGCTGCCATTTGTAAATGGGAAATCATTATAGGAGCAGTGGAAATGATTAGTGACGACTGAAAAAATCATTTACTTTGGTGCCATTTAGAGATTGTGCATACATGATTGAAATGCAGTGATGTAATTGTGAAGTAGTGAAGTGGCGAGGATGTTTTGCTGGCTCAACAAACATGTGTCTTTACTTGGATATTTCTGAGTGTGTCAGATGAATGAAAAATGACAATGTTAAGACTACAGTAAAGTGATAGGAGCTAGGGGAAGGAAGGATCTTTTACCAAACTGATTGCCTTACTGTTTGGAATGCATTTATCATAGTGCAAACATTACTTCAGCACTTTACTTTGCTGGACTGAGATTCTACATGTGTATGTAATTGTGGGATTTTGCACTTAGCTTTTTTAATGAGGCTGGCAGGCAAGTTTTCATTGTTATGTTGTTTGACTAATGATTACATCAAAATTGTTTGAGGTATGACTCTAGTTTATTTTTCTGTATGCAGTAATGAAGCAAAACAAAGGATCAAGGCAGAGAAAGGACAGCTTTGACCATGATGAAAACCACATCCTCATGGCAGCCCTTAGAACACATGGCTGTTTGGTAATGAGGTCCAAACAAACTGAGAGGGCAAAAGCCTGGAATCAAGTTATAATGGACATTAATGCCATACTTGCAATAAACTGCATATTAACACAGTGCAAGAAGTGTGAAAATGATATGGTAGGATGTGTTAGAGCCAAGGGGAGGCAGAACACAATTGCCCATTCTAGTACAGAGGGGGAGCCTCCAACATCACTTTAACACCAAATAAGGCATACTTCTTCTCCATTCATGGGTATGACTATGACACAGAAGATGATGTCACTAGAATAATCATAGATGGTATGTACAGTGGCTGTTAGCAATGTCTTCAAAAGCAACACACGTCTGCTTAGGAAGGTTAGTTTTAAAAACAGTAGCATATATTTATAAAGAGAATTGAATGGTGACATGAAATGATTACATTAAACACATAACAATTACATTTAGCATGCAAACTTTTCACATTTGCACAGAATGACAATAAAGGCAGTGTGCAAGATAAGTGTCCCCCACAGCTCCTTAATAACATACAGTAGTATATGCTATTTCTTTATTAGTAATGTTTTCACATAATGTTTACAGGGTCAGCAGCAGGAACAAACAGTTCAACTGTACTTCTACATTTTGGGGATATCAGCAACAGACTGGCTGTTGGAGATGATGATGATGATGATAACATAGTGATATTTATGATGCAACCTGAGGAAAGTGGCACACAGTCCATAAGTTTAATGTTAGGATCGCACACCCCACTACATTAGAAAATGCAGGAAGTGACAGTGCATCACACAGACAAGCACATGCTGATGTTTCATTCCAGCGTGTACAGGGAGAAAACCCATACACCTTTACATCAGTATATCCAAACCCAGACTAAAACATTTTCTGGATGATGGCAGACATTCAGTGGAATCAGTGTCCACAGTGACACATTGACACCTTTACAAAGAGGAGCCAGGAGTAGGAATTTGTCACAGCTACTCCAAGAAACATGTAATGCATTGGCTGCCCAGCAGAAAATGTGCTATGGCAATGTTAGAGATCAGAGCACTGTCACAGAGAGACAGCTGAAAATGCTCAGAGTCCATCAGGGTATACATGAGGATTTCTAGACCTGCATGGAAATGGCATCTAGTGGGAATAATAGTATAATAGTGTAGTATGGTGGCACACCAAGCATCCATGGCCGCATTCATCCGTACACTAGTTAGGACTTACCAGAGTCATGTAAGAGTCAGTGTTGGAAGAGGATGGGGTGCTGTCTGAACACAAGGGGACAGATCATATGAGACTACAAGTGCTTCTCCAGAAAGAATTGTAATTAGTCGGGTAGAACAAGCACACCAAATTTATGCAGGCCACATCAGCATTCATCTACACCTAGCAGGACTTCTAATTTGAGGTCCCATTCCCTCAATACTATCAGATCAATGTCTACAGGATCACCTATATCAAGCATGTCATGACATCAGACCAACTCACCATCCAGCGCTTATGTCAGCCCCACTTCAAAATCACTTGCACCATCATCTTATCTGCTTTTAGGAGATAACGTATGATAGATTTGACCTTAACCTAGTGTGATTAAAGTGTGAAATTTCTGTTACAATCTGGCCTTCACACATATGTCAATATTTAACTCTAAGGGGAATAAGTTTCTAAAAATGGGGGAGGGGGACTTATGACACGTTTTAACTGCATGCAATTCATTCTTGTAATGGTGCTGCTTAAAACCTCATGGAACTGTGGAAAGAAAGAAAGCTATCTAGTATAATAATATGACTGCAGTAAATTAACGCCATAAATGCTATAGGCATTGCCATTGTTACAGTTGGCAGTTACCTACAACTTAAAAGTAGTAATATACAAATATTCACAGACAATTACCATGTAAACAAACCCATTCACTTTCACCACTGCCCATATGATGATATTTTTTGTCTGTGAGGACAAAAATTATTGTGTATGACAAAATAAAATAATCGGATGTGCAGCATCTCTACAGACATCATAGCTTAGAAAATATTGCATAATATAAAAAACAATGCACGTTTTCATTCATTTACACGGTATGAACTCGTTAACAACTGAAGTGTTACTTTTTACTAATTGTGCAATTTCAGCCCATTCAATACTTGCATACTTAGATACATCACCTCACAAGAATTTATTGTGCAAAACAGTTAAAAATGTGATTTATTAATTGTATGGTGCCTTACATCATCACTAAATGAGTCAGTAAGAACTCAGGCATGACTTTTACAAACAATAATATAAGTACATATTCTGAAATAAAAAAATAATTATTTAAAGATGAAAATGAATGTCAGAAGGACAGTGACAGTAGACCTTGCACCATGCAGCACAGCCCCCAAATAGATCTGCATGCATCAATTATACCGTAAATTTTTTTTACAACATATTAAATACTATCCTAAATATCATGGTCTGTTTTCCTAGACTAGATGCTGCCCCTTTACTTGTGCAGCCGTATGCTGTGCACAAGCTTGTCGGATGTGGACCATTCCTACTGCTGATGGTGGCCCCCATTAGTCATAGAAGGACTGGAAGTGGAGGCTACAATGACAGAATGGGTCGCTTCACCACCAGACTGGCTGATGATGATGATGATGTGCAGAATGGAACATGCAGTAAACATCCTGCATGCTGTAGCTGGGTCAAACTGAAGGGCACCCCCAGACTATAACAGGCATGTAAAGTGACTCTTCAGTGGGTTAAAGACCCCCCCAGTGACAATACAGGTCTGGGACAAGGCTGTATTAAAGTGCTCTTCTGTACCTCCACTTGCATTTCTCACTGGTGTTATCTCTTTAGTGAATACCCAGCTTCGCCTGGAAAAAAAGAAAAGAGAAGATGGGGGATATAAACAAAGAAAAACTGGTTCAGTGTTCAGCAATACATCTTACCTTGAATAACTACTTAAATAAAATAGAAAAAAAAAAGAGAAAAAAAATGTTTGTACTTAACAACAAGATGACCATTGGGCATCCCACCTTGCAGGAAAAGGCTGTAGAGAGAGCTAGTGTGCTAGATTTGGGAAGTATGTGCAGTGCCATGATAGTGGGCAGAGATGTTGGTGATGCATCCCCATGTATCACCCACTACCAGGCAGCCATTCCTATTGAGGTATCACCACCCCCATGGACCAGATGAGGTTGCAATTGTAACATGGATGCAATCTATCATACTGAGTACCTCAGAGAAATGTAACACCCCCATAAAAAGTACTCATAGTCCTGGCTAGTTCCTGAGGTGTCACTGGAAAACAGATGTACTCATCCACATATGCCAAAACTACATCTAGGAACCTTTGAAGTATCCATGAAACAGAAACTTCTGGAGGGTCCCTAAGGCAAGTACAGTGAGGGATATACATACATTAGTATCCACAGGGATAGTAAGTAGACATATCTCACAGATACACCAATGGGGGTCTACATGCTCACTAAGACCCTTATAATATCCCTGTCCTCTCTGAAGTTATCAAGTATCTGCTAATTAGCAAACCTATAGTGAGTTACCCTCGGCTTATATCTCTGATTTCTTGGCTAGTGAGCACCACTGGGTGCAAGCAGTTTTGGCTCAGCCAAAATAAGAAGCTCCCACTGGGAAGTTGTAAGGCTAGCAGTAAGTGGCAGCATCATCATGGATTGCAAAGTAGATGAAATAGGCAGGACACCTCTTTTTATAATGAATATGCAGGCGATGTGGAAAAGTGGGAAAATGTAACTATGAATCGCAAGTAGGTAAGAAAATGTTTCATTAGCATATTCAGTTTTACATCATTTCTGATCTGCGTCCCATTATGACTTAATTTGCTTAAGCTTATTTGTGCTATCACACATTAGCCCAAGTGGCCTCTGTGAATCATATCTTTGCTGAGCTCATTCATGAACAGAGAGGGCAGCCTTAACGCATTTGTATTATGACTAAGAATACCACCCAATGCATTCATACTATGACTACAAATACCATCCAAAACGTTCATATTATGACTACGAATACCACCCAACGTGTTCATATGACTATGAATACCACCCAACGCATCCGTATTATGACTACGAATACCATCCAATGCTTTCATATTATGACTACGAATACCACTCAATGTGTTCGTATTATGACCACGAATACCACCCAACACATTCGTATTATGAGTACAATTACCACCC